>NC_085031.1:17454914-17546980 GCF_963692335.1 Osmerus eperlanus | reverse complement strand
ACAGCGCTCACCTGTGTGTGTGTGTGTGTGTTTAACAGCGCTCACCTGTGTGTGTGTGTGTGTTTAACAGCGCTCACCTGTGTGTGTGTGTGTGTGTTTAACAGCGCTCACCTGTGTGTGTGTGTGTGTGTGTGTGGTGTGTGTGTGTGTGTGTGGTTCTGGGGGGTTCATTGGCGATGGCCCTTCGGTGGTGCTGGTGATGTAATTTCATTACCTCAAACACACACACACACACCAGGATGCTGCCAACAATACAGTCTGTGTGTGTGTGTGTCTCCTGTGTGTGTGTGTGTAAACACCAGTGAGTAGGTTCTGTTGAGACACATGTGAGTCAGCAGGATCAGAACAGCTCATCTGGTCTCCCCTGGTCTCACCTGGCCTCCCTGGTCTCACCTGGTCTCACCTGGCCTCACCAGGCCTCCCTGGTCTCACCCGGCCTCCCTAGTCTCACCTAGTCTCACCTGGCCTCCCTGGTCTCACCTGGCCTCCCTGGTCTCACCAGGCCTCCTTGGTCTCACCTGGTCTCACTGGCCTCACCTGGCCTCCCTGGTCTCACCAGGCCTCCCTGGTCTCACCTGGTCTCACCAGGCCTCCTTGGTCTCACCTGGTCTCACCTGGCTCACCTGGCCTCCCTGGTCTCACCTGGCCTCCCTGGTCTCACCTGGTCTCACCAGGCCTCCCTGGTCTCACCTGGCCTCACCTGGCCTCCTGGTCTCACCTGGCCTCCCTGGTCTCACCTGGTCTCACCAGGCCTCCCTGGTCTCACCTGGCCTCACCTGGCCTCCCCTGGTCTCACCAGGCCTCCCTGGTCTCACCCGGCCTCCCTGGTCTCACCTGGCCTCACCTGGCCTTCCTGGTCTCACCAGGCCTCCCAGGCCTCACCAGGCCTCCCTGGTCTCACCCGGCCTCCCTGGTCTCACCAGGCCTCCCTGGTCTCTGGGAAGCTTGGAGGGTCTGGAGGAGACAGGAAACACATAAACAAGATTTCAAACAGTTTCACAAACAATGTTTTTCTGTCCTTTGGACAAATGATTAGTCAAGTATGAGTCACCTCTGCAGTAAGCTGTCTGCAGCTGCCTAAATCATGTCAACACATGAGCACAATACACAAACATTTCCAAGCAGTTTCTTTCACTTTCCCTGTCGCGCAGCACCAGTGATGTAGACAAACGCCTCAGTCTTCTGCTGAGCAACTGTCCTACACGCTGACAGCTGCTCTCTCTATGGAGTCAGTCTCTCTGAGGAGTCCGTCTCTAAAGAGTCAGTCTCTCTGAGGAGTCAGTCTCTCTGAGGCGCCAATCTCTAAAGAGTCAGTCTCTAAGGAGTCAATCTCTCAAAGGAGTCAGTCTCTAAGGAGTCAGTCTCTCTGAGGAGTCAGTCTCTCTGAGGAGTCAGTCTCTCTGAGGAGTCAGTCTCTCTGAGGAGTCAGTCTCTCTAAGGAGTCAGTCTCTAAGGAGTCAGTCTCTCTGAGGAGTCAGTCGCTAAGGTTGTCTCACTGTGTGTGTGTGTGTTTGTGTCTCAGACAGGGAAGGTAGACCCTCACAGCCCCAGGGTGTCGGGCCACAGGGGAAACGTCCTGGACATCAAGTGGAACCCTTTTAACGACTACTGCATAGCTTCCTGCTCCGAGGATGCTACGGTCAGCACACGCTCACACACACTCACAAACACTCTCACACACACACACTCACACACACACACTCACACACACACACACACTCACAAACACTCTCACACACACACACACTCACACACACACACACTCACAAACACTCTCACACACACACACACACTCACACACACACACACACACACACACACTCACACACACACTCACACACTCTCTCACACACACACACACACACACACACACTCACACACTCTCTCACACACTCTCTCACACACACACTCTCACAAACACTCTCACACACACACACACACACTCTCACACACACACGCACACACACACACTCTCACACACACTCTCACACACACACACTCTCACACACACTTACACACACACACTCGAGAGCAGGAACATGTAGAAGCATGATGATTGTTTTAAAGCACATCTATCGATCATTCCAGACATTCCCGTTGTGTGACTGAGCTGCTCTGCTGCATGTCTCCAGACAAGACAAGACTTCTGTACTGAAGAGCTCTGATGAACGTGTGTGTGTGTGCACCAGGTGAAGATCTGGGACATCCCGTGTAAGGGTCTGCAGAGGAACCTGACGGTGGCCAGGAAGGAGCTGCAGGGACACTCTCGCAGGGTGGGACTGGTGGAGTGGCACCCCACGGCCAGCAACATCCTGTTCAGCACCGCCTACGACTACCAGGTACCTCACACACACTCACACACACACTCATGTCTAGAAGAATGAGTGAGAGAAGAACCATCCCAAGCTGTCCAGCTGACATGCAGTCAAATCAGTTTCCTGTCTGATTTCCTGCTGGGATGTGATAGGCTGCTCCTACCGTAGATCTCTATCTCACCAGCGTCCAATCACATCAAACGTTATTTTTAAAGCCTCTTTGACAAGCAGTGTCACAAAGGGCTTGACAGATGCCCTCAGATCAGAACAGATAACCAGCCCAGATAAGCAGGCCACATATAGGGCACACATACACACATGCATCATAAATGCACACACACACACACGTTGGTAACGCACAATACAGTACATTGTGGGTCTGAAAGGTGCTCGTGTGTGTGTGTGATGCTTGTGTGTGTGTGATTTCTGATGCTTGTGTGTGTGTGTGGTTTCTGATGCGTGTGTGTGTGGTTTCTGATGCGTGTGTGTGATGCGTGTGTGTGTGATGCGTGTGTGTGTGATGCGTGTGTGTGTGATGCGTGTGTGTGTGTGATGCGTGTGTTGCGTGTGTGTGTGATGCGTGTGTGTGTGATGCGTGTGTGTGATGCGTGTGTGTGATGCGTGTGTGTGTGATGCGTGTGTGTGTGATGCGTGTGTGTGATGCGTGTGTGTGTGATGCGTGTGTGTGTGATGCGTGTGTGTGTGATGCGTGTGTGTGTGACGCGTGTGTGTGTGATGCGTGTGTGTGTGATGCGTGTGTGTGTGATGCGTGTGTGTGTGACGCGTGTCCCCCAGGTGATGGTGTGGAACCTGGATGGGCCTGAGCTGGTGCTGAAACACCCCGTGAGGACCATCAGTCTGCACACAGATGTGGTGCTGTCTCTGGCCTTCAGCCCTGACGGCAGACGCATGGCCACCTGCTGCAAGGACAAGAAGATCCGGATCATAGACCCACGCTCTGGAACTCTGCTGCAGGTCTGGGAGGGGGGGAGAGTGTGTGTGGGGTGGGTGAGAGAGTGTGTGTGTGGGGTGGGTGGGAGGGAGGGTGAGAGTGTGTGTGGGGTGGGTGGGAGGGAGGGAGGGAGGGGGAGAGTGTGTGTGGGGTGGGTGGGAGGGAGGGAGGGAGGGAGGGGGAGAGTTTGTGGGGTGGGTGGGAGGGAGGGAGGGAGGGGGAGAGTGTGTGTGGGGGGTGAGAGAGTGTGTGTGGGGTGGGTGGGAGGGAGGGAGGGGGAGAGTGTGTGGTGGATGGGTGAGAGAGTGTGTGTGTGTGTGGGGTGGGTGGGAGGGAGGGAGGGAGGGGGAGAGTGTATGGTGGATGGGTGAGAGAGTGTGTGTGTGGGGTGGGTGGGAGGGAGGGAGGGGGAGAGTGTGTGTGGGGGGTGGAGCACACAGCCTATAATAAGGGGTCTTCTATAATCTGTTTGTGTTTGTTTCCAGGAGGCCAACTGTAAGACTCACCGGGCCAGTAAGGTTCTGTTCCTGGGGAACATGAAGATGGTGCTGACCTCCGGCGGGTCCCGGTGGAACCACAGGCAGATCGCCCTCTGGGACCAGGTAGGAGAAGCACATAAAACCACCTAGAACAACCCTGGTCCTCATGCTCCCCTGCCCTACATGTTCTAGATGTTTCCCTGCTCCAACACACCTGGTTCAGATAAACGAGTTGTTCTTTTGTTGTAAATGTTTCTACATTTTAAAATGTTTATATTGTATATTTAAGGATAGCACACACACACTCGATTTTAGGATCCAATATGTTTATTATGTTTACTGTATGCACCTGCCCACCAAAGTAAATTCCTTGTTTGTGACGACTTACTTGGCTATTAAACACGATTCTGATTCTGATGAAGCTCAGCAGAAGCCTTTTTATTTAGCCCATTTATTTGAATCAGGTGTTGGAAACATCTAAAACATGTAGGACAGGGGGTCCCTGAGGACCAGGGTTGAGAACCATTGAACTTGAATCACCTCAGACCATTTAGAAGCACATAGAATCACCTAGAACCAAGTACAGTCTAAAACCATATGGAAGCATCTGGAGCACCATCTAGATCTGGACAGCCCTCTCTCAGACACACACGCCCTCTGGTGGACAGCTCTCAGACACACACGCCCTCTGGTGGACAGCTCTCAGACACACACGCCCTCTGGTGGACAGCCCTCAGACACACACACCCTCTGATGGACAGCTCTCAGACACACACACCCTCTGATGGACAGCCCTCAGACACACACACCCTCTGGTGGACAGCCCTCAGACACACACACCCTCTGATGGACAGCCCTCAGACACACACACCCTCTGAAGAACTGCACACAAGTCAGACCAGGGGGCGAGGCTGAGAAATGAGCTGCTGTCAAACAGAACAATCTGTGGTTTTAACATTCCTGTTCATGCTCTGTAGAGGGTTCTGGTGGCACAGCAACAAATATGGTGTTCATTAATGGGTGCTGTGTTGATGTTGGGGTGTGGTGTGTGTGTGGGCAGAGGGAGATTATGACTGGTAGATGGATTAAGGTTTTAAAGGACTCTCTAGTCTGTTTAATTCCGCCCTGTTTAATTCCGCCCTGCTAGAGATGTGAGATAAATGAGTGAGCATGATGCCTACTGTGAACTAGGCTGAGATGTCTGTAACACCTCCAACATGCTGATCTGGCTCTGTGTGTGTGTGCCTGTGTGTGTGTGTGTGTGCCTGTGTGTGTGTGTGTGTGTGCCGGTGTGTGCCTGTGTGTGTGTGTGTGTGTGTGTGTGTGTGTGTACAGGAGGACCTGTCTGTTCCCTTACTGCAACATGACCTGGACGGATCGTCAGGAGTGCTGTTCCCCTTCTACGACCCCGACACACACATGTTGTACATCGCGGGCAAGGTGAAACTCAAGGGGGTGCACTTCCTGTCAAACCCAGGTGCACTTCCTGTCAAACCCAGGAAGTACTCTCCTCACCCTAGCAAACAACAGTACACAAGGTGTTTTGTGAGGTGATGCAGTGTTCTAGGCCCACAGGGCTGTAACAGGAGCGATAGCAGTGTGATAACCCTCAGACCTGAACGTGATAAACCTAACCCTCAGACCTGAACGTGATAAACCTAACCCTCAGACCTGAACGTGATAAACCTAACCCTCAGACCTGAACGTGATAAACCTAACCCTCAGACCTGAACGTGATAAACCTAACCCTCAGACCTGAACGTGATAAACCTAACCCTCAGACCTGAACGTGATAAACCTAACCCTCAGACCTGAACGTGATAAACCTAACCCTCAGACCTGAACGTGATAAACCTAACCCTCAGACCTGAACGTGATAAACCTAACCCTCAGACCTGAACGTGATAAACCTAACCCTCAGACCTGAACGTGATAAACCTAACCCTCAGACCTGAACGTGATAAACCTAACCCTCAGACCTGAACGTGATAAACCTAACCCTCAGACCTGAACGTGATAAACCTAACCCTCAGACCTGAACGTGATAAACCTAACCCTCAGACCTGAACGTGATAAACCTAACCCTCAGACCTGAACGTGATAAACCTAACCCTCAGACCTGAACGTGATAAACCTAACCCTCAGACCTGAACGTGATAAACCTAACCCTCAGACCTGAACGTGATAAACCTAACCCTCAGACCTGAACGTGATAAACCTAACCCTCAGACCTGAACGTGATAAACCTAACCCTCAGACCTGAACGTGATAAACCTAACCCTCAGACCTGAACGTGATAAACCTAACCCTCAGACCTGAACGTGATAAACCTAACCCTCAGACCTGAACGTGATAAACCTAACCCTCAGACCTGAACGTGATAAACCTAACCCTCAGACCTGAACGTGATAAACCTAACCCTCAGACCTGAACGTGATAAACCTAACCCTCAGACCTGAACGTGATAAACCTAACCCTCAGACCTGAACGTGATAAACCTAACCCTCAGACCTGAACGTGATAAACCTAACCCTCAGACCTGAACGTGATAAACCTAACCCTCAGACCTGAACGTGATAAACCTAACCCTCAGACCTGAACGTGATAAACCTAACCCTCAGACCTGAACGTGATAAACCTAACCCTCAGACCTGAACGTGATAAACCTAACCCTCAGACCTGAACGTGATAAACCTAACCCTCAGACCTGAACGTGATAAACCTAACCCTCAGACCTGAACGTGATAAACCTAACCCTCAGACCTGAACGTGATAAACCTAACCCTCAGACCTGAACGTGATAAACCTAACCCTCAGACCTGAACGTGATAAACCTAACCCTCAGACCTGAACGTGATAAACCTAACCCTCAGACCTGAACGTGATAAACCTAACCCTCAGACCTGAACGTGATAAACCTAACCCTCAGACCTGAACGTGATAAACCTAACCCTCAGACCTGAACGTGATAAACCTAACCCTCAGACCTGAACGTGATAAACCTAACCCTCAGACCTGAACGTGATAAACCTAACCCTCAGACCTGAACGTGATAAAGCAGATCAATGGAAAGTACTTTAGAAAATAGTAGACAGTGTTAAGGTTAGTACACAGGACACAAGTACTGACCATCTCTCCCTTCTCTCTCTCCCCCCCCCCTCCTCCACTCCCCCCTCCCTCTCAGGGTGATGGTAATATCAGGTACTATGAGATCAGCTCTGAGAAACCCTACATGCACTTCCTCACAGAGTATCGCTCCCTGCTTCCCCAGAAGGGGATGGGTAAGAACCTCTCTCTCTCGCCCTCTCTCTCGCCCTCTCTCTCTCTCGCTCTTTTTCTCAATATCTTTCTTTCTCTCTGTCACTCCCCCTCTTTCTCTCCCTCTCCTTCCTCTCTCTCTTTCTCTTCCTCACTCTCTCTTTGTCTTTCAATCTTAATATCCCTCTCCCTGTTTTTCCCCCTCCCTCTCTTTATTTATCTCTTTCACACACGTCCTCTCTCTATCACATTCTCTTTCTCTCTATGTGTGTGTGTTAGTTTATAAAGTGTTAGTGCACCTGCAAAGTCTTAAATGACTCGTATGCAAATCCTCCTGGCTGTGTTATTTGACTATACAAATCAGTCAGATTTATGCTGTGTGTGTGTGTGTGTGTGTGTGTGTCAGGCGTGATGCCTAAGAGAGGGCTGGACGTGAACTCCTGTGAGGTGTTCAGGTTCTACAAGCTCGTCACCATCAAGAGTCTGATCGAACCTCTGTCCATGATCGTACCTCGCAGGGTAAGACACACACACACACTCACACATGCATAAGATATGTACGTGTATTTGGAAAAATATTCTGTGAATTTTAAATGTGTGTATAAATGTGTGTGTGTGTCAGTCGGAGTCATACCAGGAGGACATCTACCCCATGACAGCAGGGAACCAGCCAGCCCTGACCGCAGAGGACTGGCTCAGTGGCATCGACAAAGGTCAGAGGTCAACACACACACACATCGATACACAAACAGAAGAAGTTCTTCCTGGTTGAGTCCTCTCCCTCTCTCCCTCCAGGCCCCGTCCTGATGTCCCTGAAGCCTGGGACTCGAGTAGCCGACAGCCCCCAGGACTGGAGCTCTGGGAAGGGTCTGGGCAGCGGCCTGGACAGCCGCAGGTCCCAGAACAAGCCGGGCCTGCTACAGCTCAGCTACATCCAAGACCAGCTGGCCACCCCGGAGGGGAGGGAGGGGAAGGAGGAGGACCAGAGTCAGACGTCGTCGCTCAGCAATGGACAAAACCCCACACTCTACTCTCCCCCAAAGACAGAGAATGAGGTGATGGACAGAGGGAGAAGGAGAGGGATGGAGGGATTGGAGGGGAGAAAGGGATGGAGGGATGACTGGTGGAGTAGAGAGAGATGGAAGGAGGAGGAATAGGGGATGGGAGGAGGAGAGAGAGAGGGGACTTCCAGGTGAAAAGAATTTGAGCAAATAAGAGTAATCTTCAATTATTTAAACACCCTTCCTTCTCTGTGTCTGTATACGTATGTGTGCTTGTCTGTGTACGTGTTTGTGTGCGTGTGTGTACATGTGTGTGCGTGTGTACGTGTGTGTGTGTGTGTGTGCAGCTGCGTGTGCGGTTCCACAAGCAGCAGGATGAGATCCGTCGTCTGCGGGAGCAGCTGAACCAAAGAGACGTCCGCATCAGACAGCTGGAGCTGGAGATCAACAACGTCAGGAATGCCCACGGAGACCTCTGAGCCCCCCTCCAGCCCTCCTGCCCCCTCCAGCCCTCCTGCCCCCTCCTGGGCTCTGCTCTGACCCAGGTCCCCCTCCAGCCCTCCTGCCCCCTCCTGGGCTCTGCTCTGACCCAGGTCCCCCTCCAGCCCTCCTGCCCCCTCCTGGGCTCTGCTCTGACCCAGGTCCCCCTCCAGCCCTCCTGCCCCCTCCTGGGCTCTGCTCTGACCCAGGTCCCCCAGGTTTCCTAGCCTGATTATTTTCTGTCTCTTGGAACACTTCTTTTTCCCTCACTTTTTTGGTTGAGGGGTTTGACTGCAGTGGACACATCTCTGGTCTGGGACTGTGTTTGTGTGTGTCCTCTCTGGACTAAGGTGTGTGTGTGTGTGTGTCCTCTCTGGACTAAGGTGTGTGTGTGTGTGTCCTCTCTGGACTAAGGTGTGTGTGTGTGTGTCCTCTCTGGACTGAGTTGTGTGTGTGTCCTCGTATGCTATGATCTCACCCAGACCAAAAATGAACTCTGTTTATGTCCTGTACATGCAATACACACCCTAGCTCACAGTAACCCATACACTAGCTATATATTGATCATCATTCCGTCATTGTCCAATGAAACGGCACCACTCAACATGACCCTCCCACACCACAAAATGTGTTCTTCGTTCTGCTCCAGAGCTATGCAAGTTTTTTGGGGGGTTTTTACGCAAGAAAAAAAGAAAATGCTTTAATGTGCCTACCTTAAAATGAACAATGTGTGTCTCTGTCATTCTGATCGTTGGATTGGATGACAACAGACCTCACTTATGATTGTAAGATACACTGAATTTATTTTTTACCTTTTAATGAATTTCTTATTTTTTTGGCATTTTTAAATACTATACTGTGTGTGGATGCTGGTATTGTGTATGTCGCATGAGAGAAGTTTGTGAAAGGAGGAGCGGTAGAGAGAACCATGTTTAGGTAGAGAGAGAGTATTGAGACACAGATTTTTTTCTATTGCTATGAATATCATTATGACAGTTAAACTAGTGAGATGTCAATCAGCCGAGAGAACAATCGTTGCCTGGGAACAGCCGGCTGCTGTCGACACCTGCAGCCATGGTGGTGCTTCTTTTAATGTTTTAATTCAGTTGTATTTTTTCTGTTTTTAACGTGCAAACAAAACAATATCAGCCATATGAATGAAAGTGTGATGAAGTCGCAGCAGAGGCAAAGAACGAGTGCGGGGGGGATTCCCCAGAATGCATTGCACACAGGTGACGTGATTGGCTCAAAGGGATGTACCACACAGCCAACCAGGAAGTTCATAGTTCTGTTTCAGATATATCCCATAATAACCGACTTCACCTGTTGAACTGTCACTCGCAAGGCAGGATCCCTCTTCTTAAAGGTAACGCTGTAATCACAACACTGTACCCAAACATACCAAGGAGCTAGGAACATAGGTTTATTAGTTATTAAATAAGAAAGGAGGTGGTATTGTTTTCACAAGGGTGACTTCTGGCCCACTTAACCCTTGTGTTATCTTCGGGTCATTCTGACCCATCAGTCATTGTGACCCACCGTCGTATTGCGACAGATTTACCGCATACAAAGACAAAGTGAAGCATTTTCTTTTAACAGCTAGGCTGTCTCAGACCCCCCACATTGCAAAGGTTAAAAGAAAATTATTTTAATTTGTTTTTGCATTGGGTAAAATTGGGTAAACACAACGATGGTTCGTTATGAACCTTTGGGTCATGTGACCCGAAGGCAGCACAAGGGTTAAAACATATACAGATTCAATAGAACAACCAAACTGCTGTTCGTGTCACATCCTGTCTGTGCAGGAAACTGGGACTGTCATTTGTTTTTAGGGGTGGGGGGAAAAATCGATTCGCATTGAATTACGATTCAATCTTCTAGCGATTCATATCGATTCACAAATTTCTAAAATCGATTTTAAAAAATTACAATGAGTTTACTAAACTGTAAGACAATACATTTAAAGGTTTTGATGCATTGAGATTTTTTTCTTCAACACTTAACTGACTATAACAGTCAAATAGAAACAAGTAACACTAAACAGCAAACTGGAATCAAATGTAAGCATATATTGAATCGAAATTTGATTAAAAATCAATGAATCGATTTTTGATCGAATCGTGACCCCAAGAATCAAATCGAATTGTGAGGTACCAAAAGTTTCCCACCCCTATTTGTTTTACTTTAAAATATCTTGTTTTTTAGTAACGCAGGATAATGTCGATGCTTAAGAGTTTTGTCACAATTAGGAAAGGATATAGGAGTATAATTGAAAGTTTCAAAAGCCATCGTGTATATATTTATCTATACTGTTAAATGACTTTACAGGGAATACAATACATTTTGTCACTTTATGAAATTCTAAAGTAAGAGTAAAGAAACTATGAAAGGGAATTTGTTTTAACGATGCTTTCCTAATCTTTGCACTAGTCTGATCTTAACCATAGCTTTTATGCGGTCGCTTGTGAAACTGTTGTTGTAAGACTGGTTGATAGACAACTGGAGGTTGTCTCTGGACTGAGCTTAGCTTTGGACGCTGTTTGGCGCGTAAATATGGACATTCGACAGAACCTTAATGACCATCGCTGCACACATGATACTCAAAGATCACTGTGATCCAGGCTGGCTTACTCTTCAGAATGGTTCTGGACACGGCCCGACAGACCGTCTGTAACACGTCGTGAACACGGCCCGACAGAGCGTCTGTAACACGCCGTGGACACGGCCCGACAGACCGTCCGTAACAGGCCGTGGACGCTCTAGACGGTGTCTCGGTTCTGCTCTGATTAAACAACCATGCACACGTCCGTTAACCTGAATGACACCTTTCCAAGCTATAGCTAATGCTCTCGTTTGTTTTCAGTGATTTCTGTGGAGAAGGAGAGCGTGTTCAGTGTTGGAGTGCAGCCCTGTGGTTTACTCATTGACTGGGACCTCTAAACAGGACCAAAGGTCTGAGGTAGAACAAACGCTAACTGGACTGGCTAACCCTAACCCCTAACCTTGGCTCAACACGTCCAGCGCCCTCACCTCACCGCGTTCTCAGGGCAGAGCTTGTCTGTGTTGTGGTCACATGTGCAGGTGGTCCGTTTGTGCGAGTCATGAACTTTATATGACCCAGCCGTAGCTTCTGAACTAGTTTAGCATTGCCATCTTAGCGACACCTTAACTGGCAGCTTACTGTCTAGAATACTACACCGTTCATCACCTGTGGTGCTGTGCAAGGGGTCTTCTTAACCCCCACATTTGTATGTTTTTTTTTCTCCATTGACTAATGACATGGACAAGTTCCAACACACAGACAAGCCAAGACCAAATGACAAACGGAATGCATCCGATCCGGAACATTCTGTAGTTCTTGAGAACTAGAAATTCCGGAACGGTACCTATTTCACTCTAGAATGTCAGTAACTGGATGTTCTCGGTTTCAAATTTGCGAAAACAGGTAATATTTCAGCAGGAAGAGTTGTAGCTCGCGTGAGGTCATAATGCTGCTTTTAATAGTGATTTTCCCTCTTTGGTAAATACGGTATCTGCTGGGCAATATGACCAGATCAGACTTATTGTGCCTCAGAATTCTTGCTAGTTTGGTTTTCTGGATTGATTATTGTGATGTCTTAAAAAAGACATGAAGGCTACACACAACTAGAGTTCTTTTTTTTGTTTTAAGTATGAATGTATGACTTGTTTACTTTTGTTTTCTTTCTGTGAGATAACCCTGTGCATATTAAACAAATAAAAAAAACATGTAAAACGTTTTTCTGAATATCTAAGGTAAAATATCTGAAATACTACCTGCATTACCTGTATGATAGTGTTATTGTAACTAACACCATTTGTGTTGGTAGCAAACTATGAAACTCGTAGTTTCTATGAAATTCCCCACAATTCAGTCATTTGCTCAGGTTATGACTACCGGTTGTAAAATGTTGACAGTTCTTCCTTGTGTCTCCTCCAGACCCCCTCCTTGCCCTCAGCCAGGCTCTGGGACTTCCTGGACGTAATTCACTCTCAAGCTGGTGGAACGAAACATTTAGTTGAACACGTTGATTGCTAGGTTTGGTGTCCTAGCCCTTGACTATGAAACATGGGTAGATTTGGTACCACCTTGGCTGGCGTTTATGTGGCCTAATCAGCCCTGCTTCAGATCCTCCACACAGCTTTTGGAGCAGATGTCCTACTCTTCCACACCTGAGAAACTCAACTTCTCTGGTAAGTGTACATCTAGAACAACACCATCTCTGGTAAGTGTACATCTAGAACAACACCATCTCTGGTAATTGTACATCTAGAACAACACCATCTCTGGTAAGTGTACATCTAGAACAACACCATCTCTGGTAAGTGTACATCTAGAACAACACCATCTCTGGTAATTGTACATCTAGAACAACACCATCTCTGGTAAGTGTACATCTAGAACAACACCATCTCTGGTAAGTGTACATCTAGAACAACACCATCTCTGGTAAGTGTACATCTAGAACAACACCATCTCTGGTAAGTGTACATCTAGAACAACACCATCTCTGGTAAGTGTACATCTAGAACAACACCATCTCTGGTAAGTGTACATCTAGAACAACACCATCTCTGGTAAGTGTACATCTAGAACAACACCATCTCTGGTTAGTGTACATCTAGAACACCATAAGATTCAACAGAAGCACCGCTGAAATCCAGAAATTTGGAAAGGAAATCTGCCCTTGTGTAGCACCCTTGGTTCCCAGTGACTCAGCAGAGCCACAGGACATGAGAGGTTTACATGGGAGGGGGTCTGGATGTTGTAACTCTACCACTACATCAACCCCACCTGTGACAGTTTGGTTTTGACAGTTGCAAAGACATGGCAGGGGCAGGGCCAAAAGCGCAAAATGTTAACATTTTATTTACAAAGTTTTTTTTTTTTTGTCATACAGAAAGTAAAAATGTAGCTACAACCTTGATTTGTGCAACAGGCGGCCACACTCAAATTCAGCGCTCGCTCGTTGCACAGTTGCTATAGCGATCATTTTATTTAAGGGAAAAATGAGGAAAACGCAAACAGAGGAGAGAGAGAGGGGAAAAATAAAAACACCCCAAAATAATTAAAAATTAAGAAAAAATAAAACAAAATCCAACAAAATATTAAAAGTACAGACCCAAAACTAGACACCAGTCCCACAGTCCCGGGGCGCGAGCACATGACCTGGGCTTGTTGACAGTGATTTTTGGAATGCTGAGTGGTGGGCTGCTGGGGGGGGGGGGGGGGCAGTGGCTCTCGGTTCCTGGGGGAGGGGAAAGAGGGAGGGGGGGTGCAGCTCCACTCGACCCACCCGTACGATACAGTCTTGTCCCGCATGAGAGCTCAAAGCTGGGGATGGGGGTGTGAATAGGCTGGGTGTCTGGGTGGAGAGGAGGGTGGGCGTCCAAGTGTGGGTGGGTACTTGGGGGAGGGGGTTGTTGGGGGAGAGGGGGAGGGCAGAGGAGGGAGGGCAGAGGAGGGGTTGTTGGGGGAGAGGGGGAGGGCAGAGGAGGGGTTGTTGGGGGAGAGGGGCAGGGCAGAGGAGGGGTTGTTGGGGGAGAGGGGGAGGGCAGAGGAGGGGTTGTTGGGGGAGAGGGGCAGGGCAGAGTTGGTAAATCGACAGGCTCTCTTTTCTTTCTCTCTTAGTCGTCGTCATCATCGTCATCATCTTCATCCTCGGGGTCTCGCTTCCTCTTCTCTCCTTTTCCCGCCTCGGCTTCTAGGAGAACACGAGACACCTCACATCAAAACATTCCTCTGTCAGCTGTCTGGTGGGATGGTGTGTGAGACGAGTGTTGGGTACCCACCATCTTCCTCCTCTTCATCATCCTCATCCTCCACTTCACCTTCCTGTCCCAAGTCTTCCTCCTGGAAAAGTGAGAACCAAGTGAGTTTGTTGAAATGAGCGTCTGGAGCGAAGATGGACTATCCTTTGTCATCTATATGTATGTCTATGTGGTGTAGTCACGCTGCTTGTCAGTATTGCTTTCCTCGTACTGGGATTCAAACTCAGGTCCTCTGACTCGCAAACACGGCCTCAACCTTTACAAACAGCGTAACCAGCTACCCTACTGAAAAGCTATTCGATGGCTGTATTTATACTGAGGAGTGTGTTGAAACAATTCAACTCAGTTACATATACTCTTGTCCAATGGTCAGCGACCCCCCGCCCTGCATGTTCTAGATGTTTCCCTGCTCCAACACTCCTGATTCTAATGAATGTGTCGTTATCAAGGTCAGCAAAAGCCTGGTAACGGCCCACTCATTAGAATGAGGTGTGTTGGAGCAGGAGAACATCTAGAACATGCAGGACAGGAGGTCATGCGGACCAGGGTTGACGACCACTGGTCTAGTCTGTCAGAGGACAACACCACCTACCTCGTCATCTCCGCTGCCCTCCTCGTCATCCTCCTCTCCTTCTACCTCCTCTTCATCGTCATCATCCTCGTCCTCGTCAAAGTCTTCCTCCTCCCCATCCTCGTCCTCCTCACCCTCTAACATGAGGAAACGCCACACAGTAGAACAGAGATTAGACCCACAGTGGACAACACTCGCTTGTTTAGTTGAAAACTTCCATTTAGATGAGTGATTTATCCAGGAAGGAAGAAAGGATGAATGTATGGATGATGATGACTGTGTGGAGGATGATGATGACTGTGTGGATGATGATGATGACTGTGTGGAGGATGATGACTGTGTGGAGGATGATGACTGTGTGGAGGATGATGACTGTGTGGAGGATGATGACTGTGTGGAGGATGATGACTGTGTGGAGGATGATGACTGTGTGGAGGATGATGACTGTGTGGATGATGATGACTGTGTGGAGGATGATGACTGTGTGGAGGATGATGACTGTGTGGAGGATGATGACTGTGTGGAGGATGATGACTGTGTGGAGGATGATGACTGTGTGGAGGATGATGACTGTGGATGATGATGATGACTGTGTGGAGGATGATGACTGTGTGGAGGATGATGACTGTGTGGAGGATGATGACTGTGTGGAGGATGATGACTGTGTGGAGGATGATGACTGTGTGGAGGATGATGACTGTGTGGAGGATGATGACTGTGTGGAGGATGATGACTGTGTGGAGGATGATGACTGTGTGGAGGATGATGACTGTGTGGAGGATGATGACTGTGTGGAGGATGATGACTGTGTGGAGGATGATGACTGTGTGGAGGATGATGACTGTGTGGAGGATGATGACTGTGTGGAGGATGATGACTGTGTGGATGATGATGACTGTGTGGAGGATGATGACTGTGTGGAGGATGATGACTGTGTGGAGGATGATGACTGTGTGGAGGATGATGACTGTGTGGAGGATGATGACTGTGTGGAGGATGATGACTGTGGATGATGATGATGACTGTGTGGAGGATGATGACTGTGTGGAGGATGATGACTGTGTGGAGGATGATGACTGTGTGGAGGATGATGACTGTGTGGAGGATGATGACTGTGTGGAGGATGATGACTGTGTGGAGGATGATGACTGTGTGGAGGATGATGACTGTGTGGATGATGATGACTGTGTGGAGGATGATGACTGTGTGGAGGATGATGACTGTGTGGAGGATGATGACTGTGTGGAGGATGATGACTGTGTGGAGGATGATGACTGTGTGGAGGATGATGACTGTGTGGAGGATGATGACTGTGTGGAGGATGATGACTGTGTGGAGGATGATGACTGTGTGGAGGATGATGACTGTGTGGAGGATGATGACTGTGTGGAGGATGATGACTGTGTGGAGGATGATGACTGTGTGGAGGATGATGACTGTGTGGAGGATGATGACTGTGTGGAGGATGATGACTGTGTGGAGGATGATGACTGTGTGGAGGATGATGACTGTGTGGAGGATGATGACTGTGTGGAGGATGATGACTGTGTGGAGGATGATGACTGTGTGGAGGATGATGACTGTGTGGAGGATGATGACTGTGTGGAGGATGATGACTGTGTGGAGGATGATGACTGTGTGGAGGATGATGACTGTGTGGATGATGATGACTGTGTGGAGGATGATGACTGTGTGGAGGATGATGACTGTGTGGAGGATGATGACTGTGTGGAGGATGATGACTGTGTGGATGATGATGACTGTGTGGAGGATGATGACTGTGTGGAGGATGATGACTGTGTGGAGGATGATGACTGTGTGGAGGATGATGACTGTGTGGAGGATGATGACTGTGTGGAGGATGATGATGACTGTGTGGAGGATGATGACTGTGTGGAGGATGATGACTGTGTGGAGGATGATGATGACTGTGTGGAGGATGATGACTGTGTGGAGGATGATGACTGTGTGGAGGATGATGACTGTGTGGAGGATGATGACTGTGTGGAGGATGATGACTGTGTGGAGGATGATGACTGTGTGGAGGATGATGACTGTGTGGAGGATGATGACTGTGTGGAGGATGATGACTGTGTGGAGGATGATGACTGTGTGGAGGATGATGACTGTGTGGAGGATGATGACTGTGTGGAGGATGATGACTGTGTGGAGGATGATGACTGTGTGGAGGATGATGACTGTGTGGAGGATGATGACTGTGTGGAGGATGATGACTGTGTGGAGGATGATGACTGTGTGGAGGATGATGACTGTGTGGAGGATGATGACTGTGTGGAGGATGATGACTGTGTGGAGGATGATGACTGTGTGGAGGATGATGACTGTGTGGAGGATGATGACTGTGTGGAGGATGATGACTGTGTGGAGGATGATGACTGTGTGGAGGATGATGACTGTGTGGAGGATGATGACTGTGTGGAGGATGATGACTGTGTGGAGGATGATGACTGTGTGGAGGATGATGACTGTGTGGAGGATGATGACTGTGTGGAGGATGATGACTGTGTGGAGGATGATGACTGTGTGGAGGATGATGACTGTGTGGAGGATGATGACTGTGTGGAGGATGATGACTGTGTGGATGATGATGACTGTGTGGAGGATGATGACTGTGTGGAGGATGATGACTGTGTGGAGGATGATGACTGTGTGGAGGATGATGACTGTGTGGATGATGATGACTGTGTGGAGGATGATGACTGTGTGGAGGATGATGACTGTGTGGAGGATGATGACTGTGTGGAGGATGATGACTGTGTGGAGGATGATGACTGTGTGGAGGATGATGACTGTGTGGAGGATGATGATGACTGTGTGGAGGATGATGACTGTGTGGAGGATGATGACTGTGTGGAGGATGATGATGACTGTGTGGAGGATGATGACTGTGTGGAGGATGATGACTGTGTGGAGGATGATGACTGTGTGGAGGATGATGACTGTGTGGAGGATGATGACTGTGTGGAGGATGATGACTGTGTGGAGGATGATGACTGTGTGGAGGATGATGACTGTGTGGAGGATGATGACTGTGTGGAGGATGATGACTGTGTGGAGGATGATGACTGTGTGGAGGATGATGACTGTGTGGAGGATGATGACTGTGTGGAGGATGATGACTGTGTGGAGGATGATGACTGTGTGGAGGATGATGACTGTGTGGAGGATGATGACTGTGTGGATGATGATGACTGTGTGGAGGATGATGACTGTGTGGAGGATGATGACTGTGTGGAGGATGATGACTGTGTGGAGGATGATGACTGTGTGGAGGATGATGACTGTGTGGAGGATGATGACTGTGTGGAGGATGATGACTGTGTGGAGGATGATGACTGTGTGGAGGATGATGACTGTGTGGAGGATGATGACTGTGTGGAGGATGATGACTGTGTGGAGGATGATGACTGTGTGGAGGATGATGACTGTGTGGAGGATGATGACTGTGTGGATGATGATGACTGTGTGTAATAAAAGGCAGGAAGGGAGTCGAACCCTCGTCATCGTCGTCGTCCACCCCGTCCACCTCTCCGTCCGAGTCGGAGGCTTCCCTGTCCTCGAGGTCATACCCGTCCAGGTATGTGAGCTGGGGCAGCAGCTTGAACACGCTCTCCCTGTAGTCGTTTAGGTTCGTCACCTCGCAGTTAAACAGGTCCAGGCTCTTCAGGTTGTCAAGCTTTTTCTACAAGAAACAAACACATTCTCCTCACATTTTCATGAATTCAGCAGCGCAAGGAAGTACAGCAGGAGATCCAAGGATCAAAAGTGCTTAGATCTAACCCAGACCTAGGTCAGACCTCGGTCAGACCTAGGTCTGACTGAGTTTCGGTGGTCAGTCAAGGAGCGGTCTGTTTGCTAGCCACATCGCATATCAACTACAGACTAACAAATTAGTTAATTAAACAGTTGTAACAGTAACGCTTATATTTAAAGTAAAAATGTAAACGTGAAATTCTAAGTGGGATGTGACTTGCGGTTTTACACTTGAGTAGGCTACTGGTATCGTGTCGCACTTAAATGTGTCCTGCCTGGGCGCCAGTACTCACCAAAGGTTCCAACGTGCTGATGTCCTTCAGTTTGTTTCCGCTGAGGTTTAGATGCGTGAGGTTGGGGAGCTTCTCTGCTAAAACGTCGAGGCCACCAGTGATTCTGTTGTCGCTGAGCTCCAACTGACAAAATAAATATAAAATAGGGTAGAATTTGAGACACTTGTAAACCTGTAGTTTAAGGTATTTTAAACATTAGCTGGTCCAACGTAGTATGGAACGGGAAAGCAACTTTACCTTTTTGAGTTTTCCGAGTTTGGGGAGGTTAGAGACAGACATTAAGCCAACATTTATCAAACTGAGAAATTCCAAGTTGACAAATTCAGCTGTGAGACCTTCAATTTTCCCTTCATTAGATCGACAGTTGTCAAGGACCAGTTCTCGTACCTGTAAAAGAATACAAATAAACTGTTCAATATTGTATTCATCGTTTGAACATATTAGTTAAAGCTGTTGCATGTTTCAATATCCTAGGTTTTAAAGTTCATAGTGGAGAAAAGCACATGATCCAGTGTGTCTGACATGTACAATTCTAACACAATTTTTAACAATTGACAGCATCAGTTTGAGTCGTGAACTTAGAACGTGTACAGGAACCTAGATAGACGTGTGTTTTTCGAAAAAGACTACCAACTAAATAACAACTTTATTAAATCCCTTACAACATAATGCCCTACATCCACGCTTGTCGAAAGGAGGAGTTTACAGTGTGGGCACAACACTATAGCTGCGCAATCAAATGCTCGATTAAACGTTGAACAAAGTTATTGTAAAACGTCAAAGATCATGATTTGCGCCCTCTCAAAGTCAAACACCTAAAATACTACTGTGTGTCCACGATAAGTGTTTCAATCGTATGGTAAAGCCACCGCGAGTGTATTCTTTAAGACATATGCCAGGAAGAGGAACGGTAGAAAACAGATGCACCTTTCCCTTGCTCTGCCGATGCAGTCACTAATGACAAATGCAATGATTTTTGTTAGCTAGCAGCTCGCTACAGGCTAGCCAGCCATTGCCCTTTTAAGCGCTGCGTGCAGTGAAGAGCTGCAGGAGAAGTTTGTCAGCCGCCATTACCCACACTACAGCAACGGGAAGGATTGCGAATATACTCTGTAAAGATATACTTTTTATTTTCAAATCAAATTTGAGAGGGGAATTGGATCGTCTTGTCGTCGAGCGATCGACCGATATTACAGATTGTTACGTTAAATCGGCGTTTTTGTTCCAATGGCGAAGGAAATATTCATAACGGAAATTAGTAAGACAAAGATGGAGAAAGTTCCTTTCTCCAGAGCTTCAAAGACGACAGAATGACAACATGGCGATTCCTGAGATACAGTATGCAGACATCTCTTGAACACTTCGACGGGAAATGACTGCTAACACGTAGTAATACAGTATAAATATCAATTTGTAATCCTCTTTCACTGTATAATATTTGTATAGATTTTTGCATGAATGAAGGGCGCGGGGATGTCGAATTTTAACTACCCACGCATCGAACGGGTTGCTCGGTGTCGTGTCAGTCAGGCAGACTGTTCCACAAGCCGGCGACCATACTAGTACTTTCAGATAGTATTGTCTATGTAGCGGGTCAAAAGTAAACATTTCAGCGAAATGACACAACACAGTTAATCCAAACCCGGGGCATCATAGTCTGTAACAGATGGATTTATACCGTTTAGTCGTTGTTCCTGGAACATAATATGGCGGGAACCAAACATTGTCAGATCCGTGCCGGAATTATTGGAATTGACTCATTTAATTTCAGGATGATTCAATAAATCAACTAACTTAGGCAGAGAATAGTCTAAAACCTAAATGCTAATATTACGCAACTTAATTCTGGATTTAAACTTTATGCAGCCCATCATAATTAAGGTATGGTATTGTTGTTTGGCCACTCTAAACTTGACTTGGTTGGTGATCAACGTAAACGTTTACATAAAATGGAACATTGTAACTTGGCGGATTGATAGTAGCTATATAGGATTTGGGTGACTCGTGAGAGTCAGTAAGTGACTAATTTTTTGTTTGCGTATCCAGCTAGCTACAGCTGCTGAATGTGTCCCGACCCAATCTGGATAAATGATCATTGCTCCACCCGTGATCTTGATTAAGAGATCAAAAGTATTACGAGGCGTTTTTTCGTTTTTGACTAATTGCTGAGGGGTGTAAAGTGCATTGTAATAAAGGGCGCCCCATTTTAGCAGTTATGCTAGCCACAAACATGGCTTCCAAGGTCTATATAAAATAAACCATTTCGTTTGTCAGAACGCACGGGAGGGAAACTGACATTCTTCTAACGCCGATGTAAATAGAAGTTAACAAATTGGGCCACATCGTTGCCATCGAATCGTGTGTGCAACCATCGACCGAGGGGACTGGGGAACGTTACAACCCTGCAATAATGCCAGCAAGCTAAAGAATCGGCTTTCGAAAGTAACGATTGAATATAGCTTTTCTCGTTTTGTTGCCCCTTCACGCCCTAACGGATACTCTATAACAGATAAAGCTTGTTACAGTTAAGTATTTTCCGCCCTATTAATAAATGAGAAACATAAACCCCATGTGGTCACCATTTGCTAGCTACACAGGTCACTTGGAAAGCAAAAAAGTAGCAAGCTAGCAATGCTAGCCAGAAAACTAAAGGTTTGGTTTAAAAGGCAGACTTACATCAGATGGTGTCATGTTTCGAAGCTCCAAGTGGATCCTCTTTTTCATGTCCATTTTGCCCTTCCGAAAGTTTAAACTTTTCTCTCTGGGGTTTTGCTGGAATCTTTTCTCAGTCCAAATGCTGAGAGATGCCCTAATGGAGGAAGAATATGGGACTGTATAATGAACTGAGCCAAACGCCAAGTTAGTCGGGGAGAGGAGAAACCATGGAGGGAAACGGGACTGAAACAAAATATATACTAAACAGCGCCATCTCTGGCCAGAACATCCCACTGCCGTTAAAAAGGCATTGCAGTCACTAAACATGACGATGCCGTGGAACTGTTCTAATGGTGGTGGTGCAATTTATTTCTGAAGAAGTAATGTGTGTTATGTAAAAAATAAAATAAAAAAGCCTAAATCTCCATCTGTCATTCTGTTGAGCTAATATGGATTTGTATGTCTGCTTATTCGTCGTGTCATGTTGAAAAATGGAAAAAAATGAATATGGCAGGTATTGTTGTATACATCCATTTTTACATTTAGTCATTTAGCAACATGCTTACGATGACAAAACACACCTCAGGCTAAGTTCACTAATGATTTATATTTCTAAACAATTTATACGTGATATGATTTACTTTGAATGTTTTTATGACTTAATTCCTGTTTTTTTTGCCCAATCAGATGAACACTTTTAAATAACAAACATGGCCTACCTGCAGATTCAACCCTATTGTTGTCAATAATTGGCTTCATTTATTTCGTATTTATTTGTTGTACAGCATAACCACATCTTACACAGCTGACCTATAAATCAAAAACAAGTGTAATTATTCAACAAAATGTCCACAATATGGTCTCATTTTGGAATAAATCCTTATTCTATAAGACAAGTTTGACATTAGCAGTGATTTGAGAAACGAGCGTAACTGTAACCTGTGTTGGTGAATGTTGTAGGAGTACCTGCATGTCTCTGTAGCCTGGCCTGGAAGCAGCTTGCAGTTTGTTTGGAGAGCAGTGAAGAGAGCATTGTAGGTCTCCTACGAGGGGGAAATTTCCCCTCTGCCACTTCCTGCATCGACTCATGGTCCCCCAGATTGAAGAGGGCTCCTGTGTGCTCGCCTCACAACCTCCACCGCCTCCACTCAGACTACCAGCACCAGAACACCCCTCTGACACAGAACAGGAAGTACACACACACGCTCTCAACAGAGGCTGTTGAATAGGCAAACTAGGGTGCATTCTGTGGAGGCGTGAGAGGAACTACTGGTGCTGAGGAACATACACATCGTCCATGTTTGGTTTCTGGAGAGGTGATATGGTTTAAGGTGTCTGACTCAAATATAGTTTACTTTCTTATACTTCACAACAAGTGTCACTTAGTAAGTACGTGTATAAAAACAATTTTCACAACACCTACAGAGATATACAAGTTGTTTACCAGTGTGTAATACGGTGTATTACTGCTGTAAGTCTACCTCTGTTTCTGTGTTAACACAGAACATGCACAGTATACAATGATAGGACCATTCATCACACGCAATACCAGTTTGTGTCCACGATCTCGTACGGGATTGATACATCAGTGGTCTATCCAGCTGACAGCGTATGCCTCTTCCAGCACACAGGGTTATTGTAATACTCTGGCCAGCTACAACGCTGCACACACGGATGGTAGTGGAGGGTATTTACCAGTAGGGGGCGATGTTCCATGTATTTCAACAAAAGTGCTTTCTCAGTCGAACTAACCATGAGTTTATCAAACACCACATGTATGTGAGCCTGCCTGCCTCTCTCACTGTCCCTGCTTATAATAACTGATTAGAAATACTCACAGTCTAGCAGCAGGGAGCGGGGTGGTTGTTAGAGGCAGTATACTATGCTGGGATACTAGTTCAAGTTCTTTGTGTGTTTAAGATAGTTTGAGTGTATTTTTGTGTGTGAGTGTATGTGTGTGTGTGTGTGTGTTTGAAAGCCTACGGAACTCAAACCATTCGTATCGCACATTGTTGCCATTTTGGGCTTACGTTAAACAGAAAACCATTCACACACACCACTGTTTTTACTTAACTGTAAAATGTTTTCCTTCAAAACCGCAGATTGTCATTAGGATAAAGTCCTACACATCTACTCAAAAGAGAAAACTGTACTTTCAATGCTATGACCGAGTACTTGGCTTTTGGGATTTTGAGACGTGTTAATTCACCCAGAAGGGAAAGTCTTGAAACAGGAAACATGTTGGACCTGGTCAGTCCTGCATCTCTCCCTCCTCACAACAGTCTGGAGAGAACACTCATGTTCTCCCTCTCCTCACAACAGTCTGGAGAGAACACTCATGTTCAGTGAACATCTGCGTCTGAATAAACCAGCAGAAACGTCCTGAGCCAGGCCTCTGATCTGAGACCAGTTGTTGATCACTGAGCCAGGCCTCTGATCTGAGACCAGTTGTTGATCACTGAGCCAGACCTCTGATCTGAGACCAGTTGTTGATCACTGAGCCACACCTCTGATCTGAGACCAGTTGTTGATCACTGAGCCAGTCCTCTGATCTGAGACCAGTTGTTGATCACTGAGCCAGTCCTCTGATCTGAGACCAGTTGTTGATCACTGAGCCAGGCCTCTGATCTGGGACCAGTTGTTGATCACTGAGCCAGTCCTCTGATCTGAGACCAGTTGTTGATCACTGAGCCAGTCCTCTGATCTGAGACCAGTTGTTGATCACTGAGCCAGTCCTCTGATCTGAGACCAGTTGTTGATCACTGAGCCAGGCCTCTGATCTGGGACCAGTTGTTGATCACGACTGAAAACCCTCACAAACGGCGGGAAACAGATTCTAGGTCAGTGGCCACGCGCATGCAGGGATTCAGCCAAGATTCCTGCACATGCAGCTGTAGCGGAGGCCTTCAGCCTCGCCTGATCTGAGGAGAACCCCGTCAAGACCAGGGGGCCCTGGCCCACACGCCCAGCTATGACCCCCTCGGCCGAAAGGGGGAGGAGCTTGTCGGCTGGGTGTGTGCTCAGCAGGGAGGTAACTGCTGTCCCGGGGGGTCAAGCAGCAGGCCCCGTGTGCGGGGGGCAGATTGAGAACACGCCCTGGACAAGGCCCTGCTCCCTGGCAGAGAGAGAGAGATAAGAGGCGTCTGCTGCGGGCTGGCTTCCTGGAACAGCAGAGTCCCCCGTGAGAGGCTGGGGGGGGCTGGCTTCCTGGAACAGCAGAGTCCCCCGTGAGAGGCTGGGGGGAGGGGGGCCGTCCCTCTTTTCCCGCCTCTTTTGAAAACAAAACGAGTCAGTGTTGCTGGGGAGCCTTCTCCCCAGCTGTGAGAAGAGAGGAGAGAGAAGATAAGAAAGAACGAGGGGAGTGGAAATAGATGTCTCTCGGATTAGATTAGTGTTCAGTATCAACTGGATTCTCAAGCTTGTGTGTTTAAGGAAAGAAGAGAAAGAAAGAAGCAGGAGAAGAGAAACATTGATGTAATGTTGTGCAGTTTGAGGGGTGGGGGGTTTGTCTTGAGTGAGCGAGACAGAACCTGTTATGGTTTCAGGAATGCAGCTCTGTATGGTAACCACACAGCTATGTATACACTGTCACACTGACGTGAAAGAGAGAGAGAAAGGGAGAGAGAGAGATGAAGAGAGAGAGAGAGAGAGAGGGAGAGACACACACACAGAGAGAGACACACACACAGAGAGAGACACACACAAAGACGACTGTGACAGATGATTAGTGTCATTACCCGGGTCAGCACCGGTAGCAAAACACACTGTTGCATGTGCTGTTTGTCTGGTTACAGTTTGAATCTTCTCACAGGCAGATAGACGCACACACACTAGCAGGCATACACACTGCAGGTTGTTTTATACCTGCTGTCTCTCTCTCTCTCTCTCTCTCTCTCTCTCTCTCTCTCTCTCTCTCTCTCTCTCTCTCTCTCTCTCTCTCTCTCTCTCTCTCTCTCTCTCTCTCTCTCTCTCTCTCTCTCTCTCTCTCTGTCTCTCTCTCTCTCTCTCTCTCTCTCTCTCTCTCTCTCTCTCTCTCTCTCTCTCTCTCTGTCTCTCACTCGCTCTGTTTCTCTCCATCTCTCTCTGTCTCTCTCTCTCTATCTCTCTCTGTGTGTCTCTCTCTCCATCTCTCTCCACCTCTCTCCCTCATTATCTCTCTGTCCCTGTCTCTCTCACACACACACACACACACCATCTGTGCCAGAAACATGCCCTGTTTTTTTCTGCCAGTATTGTGCCAACCACTCCACCTTTGCAAATACGATAAGGGCAAAGCTGCAAGAACTCTCCCTGCTCTGCTAATGGTTAACCAGATAATCCCTTTAGAGGGGTGGGGACAAAACACTTTTTAGCACTTTTTTATAATCTTAACTCATTTTGAAGAGGACGCAAAATGGAGGAGTCATCCCAGAAAGAGTTGGAATACGAAGATCCTGATGAAAACGAAGGTAGGCATCTTTAAAACTTTAACTGTGTTTTTTGGGGGGTGAAGAATCATGTACATTACTTATACGCAACCATTTTTCTAGTTGTTGTTTTTATTTAAAAAATGTGTTTCTCATTCAACTGAATTCTGATACAACAAAATATTTCTAACACAGTGTCATGTCATTCTGGAAAAAGACTATATGGAGCGACACAGTATTACTTTAGTTGTTGTTATTTAATTTCCCTCCAAGAACTGTTTCTCAGGAGATCTAATGATGTGTAACAGAGCCACTCCAATATGCATGTCCTCACAGCGCGTACTGAGCAGTTTCAGTGTGTATTTCTTTGTATATAATGTTCAGTGTGATATGTGTAAAGGCCTTGAATTCAGTGGTCCTCCAGACCGGGGAGCGAGGACAGCCAGGTGGTGAGGGCTGTTTTCAGAACCGTGCCAAACAGGCAGGCTGCAGTGCCAAGCTGTTGGGGTGCACTTGATTTATTTTACCCTGGAAAGCAGAAGTGTATATATGTGTGTGTGTGTGTGTGTATAATGTGTGTGTGTGTATAATGTGTGTGTGTGTGTATAATGTGTGTGTGTGATTTGCAGGTGGGATCCGGCGTAGACTGAGAGACAGAGATCTCCTGAGGAAGAGGAGGGCCGAGGCAGAGCAGAAAGCTACAAACCAGTGGGTTTATTGGTAAATTTGTACATCCAAAAGTTCCAGTCTGAGATTGACTTCTGACAGGGAACGATGACTGTCATCTGAAAGGGTTTGGAGTGTTTTTATCTTTTTAAACTTTTTTATATTTTTCCAACCTCTCGATCTTTTTTCACACACGTAGTGAGAGGAGAAGAGAAGAGAAAAGAGAAGAGCAGAGGAGGGAGGAGCACAGAGAAGCCTAAAACAGAGTAAAGCAGAGTAGAGTACAGTAGAGTACAGTACAGTACAGTACAGTACAGTAGAGTACAGTAGAGTACAGTAGAGTACAGTACAGTAGAGTACAGTAGAGTACAGTAGAGTAGAGTAGAGTAGAGTAGAGTACAGTACAGTACAGTACAGTACAGTACAGTACAGTAGAGTCCTCATCAAGTACTCATCAATGATGCAAACTTTTTTCCCCAAAATATTTTTACAACCTTTCGAAATATTTTTTTCACACACAGTGTAAGGAGAGGATAGGAGGGAGAGAAATCATGTCACCAAATACAAACTAAAGTAACTAACCTGGCTTTAAAATGTAAGAAGTGGAAAGTACAATTATTTGTGTAAAAAATGCAAGTAGTGAAAGTAAAAAGTTTTCCCCATCAACTTTTCATAGTCACACCAGCCTGTATTGACCTAAAGGAGTATTCTAATAATAAGGTGTGTGTTGCGCTTCCAGGATGCAGAGCAGGAGGAAGAGAGCGAGAGGGGAGGACCGTGGCGGCTCAGGGAAACGAGGGAGGCCAAAGAAGGCCGAGACGTTACCGGGGCTCCTGGCCGCTGAGGAGGAACCGGGACCCTTACCGGACCCACAACCGGTAGCTCTCCCCGCTGTCGTGGAACCCTTGGGTGTGTCCATGACAACCAGCGTGTCATTGCTACCTGGCCGCCCTCCTGAGACGCCCACTCCCCCAGAGCCACAGCCAGCACACGCCCCCCGGCCCCCTCCTGAGACGCCCACTCCCCCAGAGCCACAGCCAGCACACGCCCCCCTGCCCCCTGCCCAGGGCCCACCTAAACCTACCCCATACAGCTCTCTGCCCATGCCATGCCCGGCCCCTGACCTTCTCCCTGTCATTGTTCCTGCCCTGGCCCCTGACTCTGCCTCTACCTCCACCCTTGCCCCTGTGCTTGCCCCAGCGTTTACCCTCACCCCAGCCTCTGCCCTCACCTCTGTCTTCACTCCCACCTCTGCCTTTACCCCCACCCTTGCCCCGGATTCTTCTTCTTCCCCTGCCCTGGCCCCTAGCTTTGCCATCACCCCTGCCCCTCCACCTGCCCCTGCCTCTCCCCCTACCTCTCCCCCTGCCTCTCCAACTGCCCCTGCCTTTCCTGCCTTTCCTGCCCCCGCCCCCAGCCCTATGGAGACCCTGTACACAGAGCCTCCAGAGGGTGACAGGCTGGCCCCGGTCTTGCTGGAGGAGCTGGGCCCAGACGAGAAGCAAGACCTCGCTCCATCACCAGACCACCCTGGTCAAGGTATGCTCTCCCGACCTCACACACGGTGGCTCCCAGGTCTTAAGGCCTTCCTCTTGGGCTCCACCTTCAGCCTGTGGCGATGTACACTCACACACGGATAACAGCAAAGACAAATACTAATGAACTCAAGACTCAATGACTCCTACATCAAACTTGTACTCATGCCTGGTTCAGGTACCGAGGGCTCTGATGCAGATGTAAATGTTGTTTATCATCGCTGCTGCTAACTTACGACAAACAACCTGACTTGGTCTCTGGCCTGTGTTCATCTAGGACTGCTGGAGGAGGCGTCCATCGAGGTGCCTGAGCAGAATGCGTCTTTCTCACGACCCACCTACTCCTCTTCTGCGCCCCAATATGAATATTTCCCTGGAAGTAATTTCTGAACAACCAACACAGTCTTTTGAAACCGTGCATATAACTTTAGGTTACTATTACTTCAAGCTTATTCTGTCAGACTCATCAAGAAGATGGAGGTAGATGAGTAAAAATACAAATACATTTTTTTGTGGGGTTTTTCAGCCTAAGAACAAAGAGGAGAGATGGATGGAAACAATAGGGTGAATGTATTGCAATGCACTTTCAAAAAACTAGCAATTGGGGCTGAATTTAAAAATATATATACATTCTGTTGTATAATTTTTTTTTTTGCTTTATGTTACATAAGTGTATCATCTATGATTAGTTATAGGGCAGATTTCTAGTAAAGTTTTTATGAAATAATAAGATTTGTTATTAACTTTGTATAGATACATTGTTGATGTGCACCATAATACAATCTCTTTTGATATGGATAAACAGCCTTGCTTTTTATTTGTTGCCTGCAAAGGACACGCTTGCTCAATACCGCCCTCTGCTGCAATTTCTGGAATTGTAAAATACAAGCAGGAGTTAGAAACTGGTCGTCCAACAAATAAAATTGAGTCATGTACTTCCGTGAATTTGCACACGTGTTACGGTTGGTCCTAGGATAAACAACTATCAGTTACACTGTCAAAATATTTGTTCTGTTACCTATTTTAAAATAACGTATGTTATCAGTCTCGACAAGCAAGATGTCTCATACATGCTGCTATTGTTGCGAACATCTCAACAAACTTAACGAGCAAGTGTCTGTCATGCGAAAAGAAATCAAGAATCTTCGGTAAGACTTAATAAAAAATATATTTTTTTCGATATACGCACTCATACGCGTGCGAGAGGTTTTTATATTTGACGTTATTAACGATATTATGATTTTAGGCAGGGTTTGGACGCCGCCGTCCGAGCCCATCGGAAACACATGGTATCTCTCCGGTCTGCCCTGGCAGATGTTGGCCAGGTCGGTTTTCAGACCAGAGAGCCAACATCACGTAAAGTGGAGCCGACACACCTTGCGTTAGAACGAGGTACCTACTGAGTTATAAAGTTACGGCTACACAAAACTTAAATTACAGTTAGCTATTGAAAATGTTGCTTTGAAAGGCATTTTACCCCTCAATGTTCTCATCTCCCTCTCATTGTGTGTGGGAATTTTTTTTTTTCGAAAGGTAGAAAAAATATACTTTTTTTTCAGAAGATTGTCAAATGTTTAATATATTATTTTCCAAAAATAGGTTTGCGTCATTGATGAGTAGGCCTACTTGATGAGGACTACTATTGCTCTGCTCTGCTCTACTCTGTTTTAGGCTTCTATGTTCTCCTGTCCCCTCTCCTCTTCTCTTTTCTCCTCTCTCCTCCCCTCTCTCCCCTCTCCTCCTCTCCCATATCCTCCTCTCTCCTGTCCCCTCTCCTTTCCTTGTGCGTGTAAAAAACAAGTTTCAAAAGGTTTAAAAAATATTTTCCAAAAAAAGTTTCGAAAGGTTTAAAAAAGTTTTAGACTTTTTTGGGGGGGAAAAGTTAGCAAAAATGCTAAAGAAAAAACATGGCCATATATGAGGGAGATGTTCGATGTTCACCTCAGCAAATGTGCAGTGTCTATAGTGTATTTTGGTATTAATGTACTAATTTGATGTGAGGTCCAGTTACCTGCGTGACACTAAAACAGGTGTAGTAATTGCTACTTTTTACTTAAGTATGTCAGAGCCCACACTTCTTGACTTTAACTTGAGTGGAAAGGTGTAGTCAGTACTTCAACTTTTACCAGGGTCTTTTTAAAAATGAGTATTTGTACTTCTACTTGAGTGAAGGATGTGTGTACTTTTGCCATCTCTGTCCATGACACACTGAACCGAGTCCTCATGTGCGCCGTGACAGGGACCATCCAGACGGTCCCTATCGGTTACATCAGCTCCTGTTTCTCCCTGAAGAGCGGTACACCCAGGCAGCCCAGTGTCTGCGTAGCGTCCAGGGCCACGCTTCAGGTCCAGCAGAGCCTCTTCTCCAACCCCGAGCACTCCCTGGTCGGCCTGGAGCAATTCTCCCATGTGTGGTAAGATGCTAACTAGCAATCGCCGCTGATGTAAACGTAAATCAACTGACGGCAGGGGCTAGACATTTTCACCTGGGGTGGCAAGGGGGTGGCAGGAAGTAGTTGAGGGGGGGCATGGAGGGAGGGTGTGACCCTATGCCACCATACATACACCTTCATGTTTTCCCAGGGTCATCTTCCTGTTCCACAAGAACGGCCAGCTGAGCTGCAAGGCTAAAGTGAAACCTCCGCGTTTGAACGGCCAGAGGGTAGGGGTGTACTCTACCCGGAGCCCCCACCGCCCCAACGCCTTGGGCCTCTCCCTGGCCCGGCTGGACAGGGTCTCTGGTGGGTCTCTGGTGGGTCTGTGGTGGGTCTGTGGAGGGTCTCTGGTGGGTCTCTGGTGGGTCTCTGGAGGGTCTGTGGTGGGTCTGTGGTGGGTCTGTGGAGGGTCTGTGGAGGGTCTCTGGTGGGTCTCTGGAGGGTCTGTGGTGGGTCTCTGGTAGAGCCCGACCGATATTATCGGCGGACCGATATTATCGGCGGGCCGATATTGGGCATTTTCCAAACTATCGGTATCGGCATTTATAATGGCATAATAATGGCATATAATGGCATATAATGTTATTTTTAATTTTTTTAATTTTTTTGTGTGTTTTTGTTCAAAGGACTTTAAGTTTCATATTTTAAGTTTGTATTTTTATACATTTTATTTATCAGAAACTGCATTAACATATTATTTTAGTGAGGAAATAATAACAGGAGTCAGATAGCTGAGCAGTTAGGGAATCGGGCTATTAATCAGAAGGTTGCTGGTTCGATTCCTGGCCATGTCAAATGACGTTGTGTCCTTGGGAAGGCACTTAACCCTACTTGCCTCGGGGAATGTCCCTGTACATAGTCGCTCTGGATAAGAACTTCTTCTAAAAGTAACTAAATGTAAACTACAAATAACTACTGTTAGGGAAATCAGTTTGTTTTGTTACGCGTTTCTGGATTTGTAAAATATATAATATCGGTCGGGCTCTAGTCTCTGGTGGGTCTCTGGTGGGTGTGTGGTGGGTCTCTGGTGGGTCTGTGGTGGGTCTCTGGTGAGCAGCCCCAGAAAGTGTTCATTTAGATGCTTTTAACCAACACTCATCCCATCCTAGAGAGTTGCAGAAGCTTCAGGTTGTATTGAGAGTTAGTTAACATACTGTATAGGCTGTATGAAGAATGTATGGATATCCACTTGTGTAGGCCTATAGATATATACTGTATGCCTATGGCATCAGTGGCGGCTCTAGACCATTTCAACTGGGGGTCCAAGCTTAGCCAGTAGTACTGTTCGAGGGGCCAGTTACATGAAACATTATTGTTGGCATATATTTTGCCAACAATATATTTCACCCCCTCAAACCGCCCCTGTGTGGCAGTCATCAAAACTGGCTTGACTTGCTTTGGGTCCTTTGTGATGAGATTCACACTGTTGCTTACTGTTGCTAGAGTGTGACAGAGATGCAGAATGTGACTGAACTGCTTCTATACTGAGGAACGTCTACATCGTGTGAATGTTTGGTTGTTTAATGTCACAGCAGTTAGACCCTACACAGGTAGACTGTCGTACAGAGAACAAACATTTTAAAAATCCTGCATAGTAGCCTATCTATCATTTTTACACACAATTTGCTGGCACACTAACGACAAACTAATCAGACATCATACTACCTTGACGCCACTAATCAACTACTCAGTTCCTCACTTGAACGAGCTACAGATGTTTGTCCACTGTGGCTTAGGGTCTTAGTTTAAGTGAGTCTGATTCTCTGTCCTCAGGTGATACTCTCCACCTGTCTGAGATCGACATGATCGATGGGACTCCAGTTCTGGACATCAAACCCTACATCCCAGACTATGACTCCCCACACAGCAGAACCTACCCGGACTATGACTCCCCACACAGCAGAACCTACCCGGACTTACAGGAGAGCTGTGGACTCTACCCAGACGAGGGGCCGGGTGTGTCGTCGGATCAGGCAACCGGTGCAGTCACCGTAACTACAGAAACAGGAAGTGTTACTTCTTCTATGGTGGCTGGGTCAGGATGTCCTTCATCTGTGGTTTGTGAGTTGGACTCTGATAGGAGAGGAAGTGGACCGAACCCTAGAAAACTCCTCTCAAAAGACGGATCTAAGGTTCATACTTTAAGTGGAAATGATCCGTCTAACTTCTCTGCTGCAAGCTCAGAACAGGCTCTCTCTGCCTCCCATCCCAGCATCCTCAGTGCTGTCCTGGAGGACCTTAAAGCTTATGTCAGCCAGGGAGATGCTGCCCTCTCCCTAGGGAGCTCTGTAGGAAAGTGCCAGGCTTCAGACAGGCCTACGGCCAAGCCAGTAGATGCTGTGGAGGATGGTGGTGTGCCCTGCTATGGGGAGGAGGCCTACAGCACCATCGCAGGCTGGATCAGAGAGCCTCCCATGGCCAGCCTGGAGGTTCGCTTCACCGCACACACGGAAAAGGACCTGTCACACTTTCTGCCTCCAGAAATAGCAGGTCTAAACACAGGTGATTATATGTTTAAATGGTCTTTTGCTTCTTCATTCCTCACTACACATTCTTCATAATATATATGTAACACTTGTGGTTCTTCAATTCCTTCATCTCTGCTGCCACCAGAGAATCGGGTTACATTTGTTCACCACTGGATGGCGCTATTGTTATACATACATTTTAGCCCAGCGTCTTTCGAGACCTTGGATATCATAATCCCCATACATCCTATGATAATGTGATTCTATTTATTTATCTATCCACTGGTCAGAGTGTATTTATTTATATAGATTCTAAAGGTACTTGTACATGTGTTCTCATGTTACCCTTCCGCTGAATGTTCTCTGCAGAACCTCAGAGATGCGGGCGTCCCAGGTTCCGGTTCCTGCGTGGTCCAGAGGAAGCCAGGGACGCCATCAGGGGAATTTTATCTGCTGACCCCCGGTCGGTGTACCGGAGGTCTCGCTGTGAAGACCGTCTGTTCTTCTTCACCCTCGACACGGCCCACGTCACCTGCTGGTTCGGACCGGGCTTTGCTGAGGTGCTCAGGGTCCGGCCCGTAGGACCGTTACACAGAACCGGACCTGAGTGACGAGTTCTGGACCCAGTTGAGAAGTTCAGGATTGTGGAAACTTTTTGGGTTTGTTTTTGTTGCAGAGTGAAATTCTGTTATGTTCTAACATTCTCTTGAAACTCACTTGCGTATTCTCTTGAACTAAATAAATGCTGAAATTGATGCTGAAATTTCCCTCAAATATTTATTTTTTGGGTGCCTGAAAATGACTGTATTATTATATTTACTTCCAGCAACAGATAGGGCCATGTTGGAGCGCTTCACAACCCAACCAATCATCCCTGCTTACTTTGCTGTTAGAGTTCTGTGTGTTGAAGGTGTGTCCCAAACAGCACTAGTATGCCAGTCACACAGTAACAAGAAGGACAGGGTTTTAATCTTCACACTCAGAAACTCTACTTTCTTTTCACACTTTATTTGCTAAACTTTTTGTCATCCTATGAACTATCACAGTGAGTAACTCCAATCTCGGATGTAGAAAGCCAATGATTTGTATTGTTTAAGTAACTTAATTGCGTTCTATCCTGACTCACAGCAAACGGTGATTAGTCAAACCTCTCATTGTTGGATGAAGCTGTGCTTTTCATTGCCTAGATTTACAACGTGTAACACTCCCCTAACCAATAGCAACAGCAAATCACTCTCCAGAACGTCCTTTGTACTGTGTGTGTGTTTAGAAGGAGAGACAGAGAGAGAACAGCATTAGAAGGAGCCTGAAGCTGAACAGACCAAACATTCACATTAAAAACCAACTGGTGCACAAGAAACGTTGCAATCCTCACAGCCGGCCTCTTGTGATGAAACCAATGGATCTCCATGAGGCTGTGCTGAAGGCTGACTTTCTCCAGGCGCGGAGGCTGGTAGAGGCTGGGGCCAGCGTCAACACCAGGGACGAGGAGAGCAGGACCCCGCTGATGCTCTGCTGCCTCCATGATGGCGAGCGCTGGGCGCTGGGCACAGCACGCATGCTGCTGGTCCACGGGGGCAGGGTGGGGTTGAGGGACGGTCGGGGGCGGTCAGCTCTGGTCTACGCTGTCCTGTACGAGCGCCTGGGGCTGGTCAGGATGCTTCTGCAAGCCCTGGATCACGACCTGACCCAGGCCGACAGGTACGGCTGTACTGCTTTGAGGTACGCGGTCCAAGTCGATAATGGTCCAATCCGTGACCTGCTGGAGAAGACCATGAAGAGATACGGTCTAAACTCAGACGAGGAGACAACCACCACCTCTAACCATGCTGGGCAGAAAATGTGTGGTCGAAGCCTGGCCCTTTTGAAAGCATCCAGGCAGATTTTGCAGGATGGTCCAACCAAGTACACAACACCACAGCCAAGGGGAGATGCAGTGACACTGTTGCCCTATAAGCCCCTCCCCGCGGGACTGTGGGAAAAGAGGGCAAGTTTCTACAACACCATGAAGAAACGTGAAACGAGGCCTGAGGTAAAAAAGTTATCCAATGACGCTTCAAATAAAGTAAATGAAGACTATACACCTGGAGGAGGTGAGGAAAGAGAAGGGAAAGCTCGAGGGGGTCCGAAGGTAACACCAGACCCTCCACAGGACTGGAAATTGGCCCTGAGAACGTTAAACCAGACGCTGCAACACCAGATCAGCCCGTCCTACAGACCCAGGGCCCAGGCCCGGCCCCCGGCCACAAAACCCAGGAAGAGGACCTCCCGACTGGGGCCGAGCCCTAGGGTGGAGGCTCTGCTCCGTCAGCAGAACCAGAGAGGCAGGAAGATGTCTCTTCCCGCCCTCAGCGACAGCTTGCTGAAGGAGCAGAGCGCCAACGGGGCGTTTAGGAGGCGCTGCAGTTTGGCGGTCCTACCAATGATCAGGATGGGTGTGTCGGGGGGCAGAGGGACTGTTCCACCAGGCTGGAGGGGAGGGGGGGGGGGGCGGGAGCGGCGGTACCGGGGGAGGGTGGAGGGAAACGCCTAAACCACTTGTCAGTATTCAGGAAGTGAAGAAGAAAACTTTGAAACAATCATGAATTTAGTTTTTGTGTGAAGATCTGGATCAGGGCTCTCAAGTTTCACGCAGTCGCCGTGAGACTCACGCATTTCTCATCCACCATTTCTCACGCAACACCTTCTCCCGCGGAGAAGTAAGGAATAACTTGTCCCGCTATATTCAATGAATGGACGAGAAGCAACCATACGGAAGGGAAATGTCTCGAGTTATACAGAGTTAAATGCCACCTACCAGGCAATCAGAAACACTGAGAGCCCTTTTTCATGTAATCTTACATTGCGGAAATGTTTGCTCAACGTAATTGTTACTTTCCATCACGCAAAAAGCCTGTCGTAACAGACAAAGCCGTCTGTAACTGGACATACTAACATACGTCGAATGTCTGGGGAGTCAGATGGCTGAGTGGTTAGGGAATCAGAAGGTTGTTAGTTTGATTCCCGGCTATGCCAACCAAATGACGTTGTGTCCTTGGGCAAGGCACTTCACCCTACTTGCCTCGGGGGAATGTCCCTGTACTTACTGTAAGTCGCTCTGGATAAGAGCGTCTGCTAAATGACTAAAATGTAAATGTCTGTCACATTAAACACGTTGGCTTTCTAAACTGTTCAAAATATGAGACGTCTTATGGAATTATAAAAAAATGTATTCTCACGCTAAACTTATGATAAAACTTGAGAGCTCTGAATCGAGATACACTTTTGAGGACATTTTCAGAAGATTCACATGAAATGACGAACGAATTGTGAGCATAGTGCCCTTTAAGTAAATAGCCACAGTATAGAAAGGAATCATAATTGCAATTTTAACTGGGCATGGGTAATGGTTTCTTGTTAGCTGATTGTTTGAAATCCCGTGCTTAAATATATTACAAATAAAAATGAAATTGTAATACACGTGTCTTTTTGTGTCGTCCAACTAAACATATTTCTGTGATCATTTTGTCATTACACACTTTGCTCCGCATCCGGCAGCGCGGCAGGAAATGGTTGTTGTTTGCAAGCGGAAGTGACGTTTCAGACCTACGGTAATTCAGTTTTAACCAATAAGCGGCAGTCTTTCAGTTTGAATTTACAGGCGGTTGAAGTTCACAAGCTGACAGGTTTGTTTACCTCCTTTTCATATCGTTAGCTATTTAATACATGTCTATGTTCTGTAATTATGTAAATTGTGAGAAAGTTCTGACATTCTGATAATATTCTAAGACTAAGCCAACTAGTATCTAGGAAAATATTAAGTTAGCTCAGCAATCGTTAGCTAGGCTATCTCTAACAAGAGGGTCATGAGCGTTGTACGTGCTCGTAGAGCTAATTTATTTAGTCTAGTTACATGTTCTAACTACCCAGCTTTATTGATTGATCTTCACTCGTAATTGTATACTCTAATTGTATAATTTACATGCATAGATTAGGTCAACCCTGTTCCCGAAGAGCAAGACTAGAGCTACTTTCTTGTAGGTTTTCATCAAACTTAATCCAGCGCACAGACGCTACGTGACCCTAACTGTAATTACTATAGTCTAGCTGTTTGACAAGTTAAATAATTTGTTTAAACTGAGGTTGGTGTGTGAACACAACAGTAGGGTAGATCTCCAGGAGCCGCATTAAAGAGCCCTGGCATAGAACCAACATAATTTACAGTTGCTAGCCACCGACAGAAACGCTAACGATATACGTTTGTTGCATTTGCGTCTTGGTTAAAGATTCAAAGCTTGCCTGCAACGACTCGAGATCGACAAGAGATCGACTCCTACGTTCTCAGCCATGGTAAAACTCCTAACATCACTATAACACAGTTTCGTGCACTATCCTCATCGGGCTTTACTTGAGCTGGTTGCTCTCCTCTGCTACTAGTCGTCTAGGCGTGGGGAACGAACGCCGTTGAGAAATGTGGAGAATGAGATGCACCTGCAAACCACAGCTTCAAGGCTAAGATCAGTGTCCAAGTCCAGTAGCGATGTCCAATATACTTTAATGGTAAGCGAATTAAATATGATATTTTGCTCAACTTTGTGAAAAGTTTAGGTTTTTGTTTTTCTCTCAATGCACTTTGGTTTTGTTGCACTGTAGTTTAGATGATTGTTTGTTAATGTGCACTGTGCCTGAAATGTGCTTATGATGGGGTGTGGATGACTGTTCCTTGACTGACAACCTAGTACATTTACAACGATGCACTTCCGATCCTTGATCTTCTGATATGCTGATATGCTTTCTGTATGTACTATTTGTACATGTACTACTTTCTATAAAGGCTAATAAAGATGTTAATATTTGGTCTTACCCCCTACTTTTATCCTCCCAACAGAAGGATCAGGCAGCTGCTCGTTGCCTAGCAACCCCGCTCTCGCCCCGCCCTTCAAGTGAGCTCACGTGCACACATTCTCCAGAAGTCGCTGAGAAGGCATCTACCATGGAGGACAACCATGTCAATCATCCGTGTGGACCAGGAGTCGTCACTTTCGAATCCATTGTTTGTGCCAACGATTCCTTTTCTGGACTGGGAGATATTACGTACAAATCCCTCCTGTGTGCCGGCGGGGAGGTGGACATTTCTGAAGGCACCAGCCTGGCTGCTGAGACAATGTGTTTACCTGGGGACAGGTCAGAGTGGCTCACCTGCTCCCCGTACCACCACAGTGTTCATCCTCCTGGCTTAATGGAGGAACGTGACCCTAAGCCCAGCAGTGGCCATACTGAGCACCCTTACTGTAACACAGAACAAGACATGGCCGCCTTTAACACTGACCCTCCCTCTTACAAGGACTCGGTTAACTGTCCTGATGACGATGCTTTGGAAACTAGTGAGACGAGTGAGAAGCCTCCCAGTGCCATGAGTGACGTCACCTTCAAATCATTTAGTTGCTGTGGAGGAGAGGTTGAATTGTCTGACTCCATCAGAATGGGGGAGGAGACCATCCCTTTACCCAAGGATCAGTCTTCGAATGGCCAATCGCAATGCGACATCAGTCTAAACCCAAGCATCTTATTGGATGATGAGACTCTCAGTCACGCAGATCACCCATACTGCCATTCGAGCAGTGATGGTGTCACGTCCTATATTGGCCACCCTCATATGATGAAGCCCTCTGTGGGAAACATCTCTTTGAAATCAGCAAAGGATCTTGAAGCTGTTTCCTGTCAGCTCTTCCCAGAATGCACCACACAGGAAGAAGTCATTTGTCAGCCCATCACAGATTGTGGTGACAACCCTGCGTTCACACACAGCAGCACCACACGCGCTGATGATGATGATGATGATGATGACGTTGATGATGATGAAGCAGCCGATGACCCAGACTTGCAAAGTGAAGTTGCCTCAGGAATGACCGCGGCCCGAGACAGCGCCCTGGGTTCCAGCAGAACGGGTTCTCCGTGCCTGGAACCGGGGGTAGCCCCTCCCCCAGAGACCCTGCTGGACGTGGTGAGGGAACTCCCGGGGTTCTGCTCCGTAGCCGACGCTCTGCCCCTCTCTCTCCTCAGCCCCGTGCTCAGGGCCACCCCCGTCAACCGGAGGAAGTGTGACCGGCGGTCTGTTCGGGCCCTCGCTAGAGCGATAGCAGAGGAGTCAGTTTTGGAGGTTGAGAAGATCCTCGTGGGCATCACTGAAGTAAGCTGTGTGGTCCCTGGTAACCCTGACAGCCTGTGGAACAGCATCTGCCTGGAGAGCCCAGGGCTCCATCCCCAGTTCAACTCCACCGCTCTGGGGGCCAGGTCTTCTTGCAAGCCCCTGCAAGCACCTCCGACCAGGGGGAAGGTGCTGCAAGATCACCCGGAGAACGTTCTGGAGGTGGAGCCTTCGCAGGATCATGTAGCCCCTCAGGATCAGAACACAGACACACTGGAGAAGACTGCGGATGATGAGCAGGAGGCAGGAGAGAAAAATTCTTCTGCTGCACAGCCTCCTACCCAGGAGGAGGAAGAGATGGATCTTCCTCCAGTGGAGACGAGGACAGATGGAGGAAGAACCTGCGCTCCTCTTCTTCCTCCTCCATCTCAGATGGACCAGCTGCCCCTCGGCTTCTCTCTGGTTCCTGGGCTCCCCCTCCAGCAGCAGCTCAAGCAGATGGCCCACCTCCTCATCCTGGCGTCCAACAGGGTGGGTGGGTCCACCCCCCCGGCTCCACCCCTCCCCAGGCTGGAGGAGCGCTGTGTGGGCACCAGCCCCCCCAGGCTGGAGGAGCGCTGTGTGGGCACCAGCCCCCCCAGGCTGGAGGAGCGCAGCTCCAACACCTCGGGGGTGTATGAGAGGAAGAGGGAGGTGCTGGTGTCAGACGCCTGCACTGCCACTGACTCGCTGCTCTGGAAGTGAGTACTGCTCAGACAATCTTTCTCCAAGATGCTCAATTCCCTTAATTTGAAATGTGTTTTTCATCTTGTTCATTCAAGTCTATACAGGAGTATTCACTCTCCCTCCACCATCTCTTACCCTCTCCCACCCACCCTCTCTCTCTTTCTCCCTCTCTTTCTCCCTCTCCCACCATCTCTCTCTCTCCCTCGTCCTCCATTTCTCTCCCCCTCTACCTTCTCCCTCCTCCATCTTTTTCCCTCCCCTCTGTCTCTCTACTCCCTCCAGCCCAGCCCCAGGCAGCCTGTCTGACTTCTCCAGAGCAGAGCTGGAGCAGCGACTGTCCTCCAGCCTGATCATGGTGGAGGCCCTGGCCCAGCAGCTGTCGACATCCAGGGCGCCCACCTCCCTCCACGGGGGTCCCGGCCCCTCCAGCCTGAGGGACAAGATCGTGCAGACGGACCACACCGAACTCAGACAGGTGAGGGGGGTGTGAGGTGGTTGAGCCAGTGTTGAATGTTGACATTTTGAAAGCTCCAGTTTTAGTCTCTGGACTGTTAAAATCACACACATTCATTTCTGAAGCCTCTCTGGCTCTGCCGAAATATCTTTTAGTTTTCATGCCTCACCGTGTGTGTGTGTGTGTGTGTGTGTGTGTAGACTGTAACTTACAGGGAGCTGTATGTTGCGTCCCTGGAGAGGATCAGGGATCTGGAGCAGGACCAGGCTGATCTGCAGACACTGCGGCTCAGCATGATCAACACCAGGACCTGCATGGTGAGGACACACACACACACACAACACCAGGACCTGCATGGTGAGGACACACACACACACACAACACCAGGACCTGCATGGTGAGGACACACACACCAGTACCATCAGTCACAGTGTGTGTGTTGTGTCTCCAGGCCAGCCTGAGTTCTCACAGTGAGGCAGTTCTGTCCAGCCTGCAGCAGATGCTGAATGAGGTCAAATCAGACCACCACAGCCTCCTCTCACAGGTAGGACCTGTGTGTGTGTTCTGTCCCTGTGTGTGTCCTGTCCCAGGGTGTGTGTGTGTACTCATGTGTGTCCTGTCCCAGCATGCTCAGGTGCGGAGCCTGTTTGAGCGCTGTCGTAGCAGCCAGTCCCAGATGCTGCAGAAGACCAGAGACTGTCTGCAGCAGAGGGAGGAGATGAGAGCCCAGAGGGACCAGGCCCTCTCTCAGCAGCAGGCGGTACAAATACAGCACTTCAACCACTCCGGCTTCACCTGCTCTCCAGAGCTCCACACAGAGGAGATGGGGCGGGGGGGTTTGAACATGTCTTCTTGATCTAGTCAGATGCTCTAACCACGGAGCTTTAACTGTCCTGTGTCCCATCTCTGTAGTCTGTACTTCAGCAGAGGAAATCCTCGTGTGTGTGTAGGGTTGTTATTGGTTTTCCCTCCAAACCTAATCTGGAAATGTTGGTGTGTGTGTGTGTGTGTGTGTGTGTGTGTGCGCGCGCAGGCCTTCAGTGTGGTGGAGCAGTTGAAGGTGTCGAGTTCTGACAGGATCTCAGAGCTGGAGAACAGCCTCGGCTCTATCCAGGACCTCAGAGATGCTCTGACCAGGACCTACCCTCAACAGGTACACACACACACCTACCTACCTACCCTCAACAGGTACACACACCTACCTACCCTCAACAGGTACACACACCTACCTACCTACCCTCAACAGGTACACACACCTACCTACCCTCAACTGGTACACACACACACCTACCTACCTACCCTCAACAGGTACACACACACACACCTACCTACCTACCCTCAACAGGTACACACACACACACACACACACACACACACCTACCTACCTACCCTCAACAGGTACACACACACACACACACACCTACCTACCTACCCTCAACAGGTACACCCTTTTAATCACAGGCATATTGGCTAAGCATATGAATAGAATGAATACACACTGCTTCTTCTGAGAGCATTCTTTAAGTGTGTGTGTGTGTGTGTGTGTGTGTGTGTGTGTGTGTGTGTGTTCCTCCCGCCATGCAGGTTGCACTGAACAAGGCTTATGTTGAATCCTTCAGCTCAGCATCTGAACTCTTAAGAGGAACTATGAGTGACCAAGCCAGCCTGTACCAACAGGTACACACCTCTTCTGTAGAATGGGATCAGGAATCAAATATCTGACTGGAGTTTATTTGTTGTATTTTTGTTTAAGTACTATATAGCATGAAATTCCTACATTTAACATACATGATCAAATACATTGTGATATCATTATCATCACGTCTGTGACGTTGTTCTCCAGTCAGCCTGTGTGTGTGTTTTAACGTTGAGCCTGTTCTCTCCAGCTCCAGTCAAGCAGGCGTCTCCTCCAGAAGACATTCCCTCTGCTCAGCAGCCTGAACCAGAAAACTGCTGCTGCCATCGCTGAGAGGGACCAGGCCCTGATGGAGAGAGACCAGGTCTCTAGTCTCTCTCTCTCTCTGCCCCTTGTCTGTCTTCTCTCTCTGTCTCACTCGATAGTCTGTCTCTCCGTAACTCTCTCACTAGTCTGTGTCCCTAGTCTCTCTCACGAGTCACTGTTTCTGTGTTTCTCTCTCTAGTCTTTGTGTCTGTAGGATCCTATGTTAGGACAGTGTTCTAGGCCCAGCACATCCCTAACTCTCTGTCCTGATCCCTGCTCCTGTGCCCAGACCCAGGCCTCTCTCCAGCAGAGCATGTCCAGCCTGCAGGAGAGCCAACAGCAGAACACAGACCTCCAGCTGCAGGTCACCATCATGACCTCAGGTGAGAGGCCCTCCACCCTACCCGCCACACACAGGGGGATTTGAACCTGCGACCTCTTGGTGACAATATTGTGATCCTCAGCTCCTGCCAACTATCTTTCAGTGAACTTCTTAATCGTAGTATTTAATAGTTTTTCCCTCCCCTCTCACCCTCTCCCCCTCACCAGAGATGGGTGTGCTCCGGCAGAAGCTGGGTGAGGAGGAGGAGGAGCGTGCTGGTCTGGAGAGGAAGGTGGGGGAGCTCTCTGCTACGGTCTCCTCCAGCCTGGCCTCCTACGCCTTCCTGGAGCAGGCCCTCGCCGGGGAGTCCAGCCAGTAAGGCCCTGACTCTGTGTATGCATGTGCAGTCTATTTTATAGATCTCATCAGATAGTGTGGTTCATTTGTCTGTGATGTCTTGTTCCTGTAGGTTGCAGCAGGCCCAGCAGGATGTGAAGATAGCTACTGAGCGTGTTAATGAGTGAGTAGAACTTCTCCAATAGGGACTCAGACACAACGTAAAGAGGACCTGTAGGACAAGCACATCTGAATAAAACATACATGTATTTGTTGTGATTTGTAACAGTTTCGCTTGTTTGTTGTAGTTTGGCTTTCTTAACTTGAACAGTTGTCGTAGCCTTGCCCTGACATCGTCATCCTCTTCCGTGTGTGTGTCCAGGCTGCAGGCACGGCTGCAGCACAGTGAGCAGTATGTGTGTGAGCTGGAGCGGGCCCTGCAGCACAGTGAGGAGGAGAGCAGAGGGCTCCAGGCCCTCAGCTGCAGCCAGGCCCTGCAGCTGCAGCAGCTGCCCCAGATACACACTCAGCTCTGCAGCATGAAGGAGATGAACGAGGTACACACACACACACACCCTACAAATTTGCCTTTGAAACCTTGCAACCTTGACAGTGAAAGGAAGGGGAGTAATACAGAGTAGAGTATAGTAGAGTCCTCATCAAGTCTGCCTTGCTGCATGGTAGCTTTCTAGATTATTTTACGTTTGTTGTGCGTCATAGCCAGGAAATGAAAAAAGTTGCTCAATGACAAGAAATTATATTGATCCTGCCACCAAATACAGATGAAACTAAAGTAACGAGCCTGGCTTGTAAATGTAAGAAGTAGAAAGTACAGATATTAGTAAAATACATGAATATAAATAGTAAAGTACTGATACCAGAAATTTACTTCCCATCTCTGCATATGACAAAGCTTAAGTCAAGAAGCTAACTAGAAACTGACGATGCGAACCTATCTCTAGGTCTATGCGATAAAGAACTGTTTCTGTATCTGATACGAACAAGTAACTTACCATAAGATAAACGGCCAGAGGAAGACCTTCGCGGGTCTAGTTAATGTGTGCGTGTGTGTAAATTGTTAAAGTAGGTTTAACCCTAACTGTGCTGCTTCACAACCAGTGGTTTTAGTAACGTTGGTGCCCCCCACTAATACTCTAACTTGTCAAATTGTATTAACATCCTCCTGATCCTGCTGTCGGTCCTGGGACGAAGGGTCCTGAATCTGGAGCCCTGCTCGAGCCGTACTCGCTGAACGGGCCTCCTGCCTTTGCCAAACAAATCTCACCAGATGAAGCCTCTTCTCTCTTGGCAGTTCCTGCAGATGGAGAGCGAGCTGGTGCGGCAGCAGATTGAGGAGAGCGAGGCTGCGCAGAGGGCCACTCTGCACACGCTCAGGGAGAGGAACTTCCACAGTGAGGACCTGAGGAAGGCGCTCAGCCACGCCACGTACGTTTTGATTTCATAGTCTTATAAAGGTTCTGTAGGTAGTATTATACTGTACAGTTCTCTCCTATGTTCTTGAACTGAAGTTTTTGTGTGTGCGTGCGTGTGTGTGTGTGCGTGTGTGTGTGTGCGTGTGTGTGTGCGTGCGTGCGTGTGTGTTCAGTCTGGAGCAGCAGGCGCTGCGTGCTGAGCTGCAGAGCGTGCGTGAGGCAGGCAGCAGGGTCCAGGCAGAGCAGGAAGAGCAGCAGGCTCAGACGGTCACTAACATCACCCTCCTACACCACACCCTCCGAGAACTGACCAACCAGCAGCATGCTGCCCTCACCTCCCAGGTGACACACACACATCACCCTCCTACACCACACACACACAATTAACCAAGGTTCTATCCAAGTCTGCTAAACTTGATTTAAACGTGACATGGCCGTGTCTCCAGAAACCGTCCCAGGAGCAGCCCCCTGTGCCCCAGACCACCCCTCTGTTTGAGCAGCCCTCCCCCAGCTCGTTTGTGGACAGCATCATGGTTGCCCTGGCCAGAGGGCCGGAGGAATGCCACACAGAGCCCCCTGCTGAACACAGTACGTCATTACACCTCAGACACCATCCACAGCACACATGTGGACGCTCGCTCTCTCTTTGCTTCGCTCCCTCTTCCTGTCTCACTCTGATTCCCTCCCTCTCTCTGTGTTTCTCCTCAGATGTGGGTGGGTCCCAGTCTAAGGGTCTGGGCAGTAAGAACAGCGCCTTCTCCCGGGTCCCCCTGAAGAGGAGCCAGAGGAGCGACAGAGGGGACGAGAGGGGGGAAGCGAGGGATGAAGAGGAGGAAGAGAGCGTGCTGGCTCTACTGGGAGACATGGGTAACACTGTGACTGAGCTGGCCTCTACCCTCGCTCTGCTGCACCAGCACAAAGGCTCACAGCACAACACCATGTAGGTACCCTGTGTGTGTGTGTGTGTGTGTGTGTGTGTGTGTGTGTGTGTAGTAAATCTGTAGATGCTGGATGTCTGTGTTTTGATTTAGCTGTATTCATGTACATCCATTAGAACAGTCAGGTGATCCATGTAGTGTTTGTGGAAGAGAGGCAGCTGGCTTCAATGACTGTTGCTGTTGTTTCAGCGGCGCCCTGCAGGGGGAGCTGCAGGCCCAGGCCTGCAAACACACAGAGGAAGTGTCTGAGCTGAGAGAGCAGATGAGCAGACTGAGCAGCCAGGAGGAGAAGTGGGCTGCAGCGCTGCAGGACAGAGCCCAGGAGGAGAAGACCACCATGCAGCTTCTAACTGACCTGGACGAGGCCAGAGAGCTGCTTCAGAGCCACAGGACTGAGAACACCGAGCTAAGTAAGGAAGTGTTTGAGCTTCGCCGCTCTCTCCACCAATCAGAGGTGGAGGCCCAGGCAATGAGGGAGGAACTCGGCAAAGGGGGCAGCCAATCAGCATCCTCCATGAATGCTATGGACGACAAGATCCGCCTTCTGAAAGAGGTTTGTTCGTGACAGATCACTATATTAATAAATACATGTATACACATAAATGAAGCATTAATATGGTGAGATAATGAGATGTTTCTCATTTGATCTGTGGACTGTTTAATGTAACGCGAGAAAGAAAAGATTGAGATCTCAGAAGTGAGCACACTGATCCACTAACAGCAGCTGTGGACTGTGGAAGCACATAGCTAACTGGTGTTCACTAGCTGCTACTAGACCAGGCTGGGATACACTTTCACAATGCACACACAGATGAACCTCAGCGTGGCTGTCATTCACAGGTTGAGAGACTGAGGATGAGTCTGGTGGAGGTAGAGGAGGGGCGCTCCAGGCTGCTGGATCGAGCCAAGAGACACGTGAGTTTATTTTTATATGTATATAATAATAATCAGTGTTTCCTCTAGGATTATTTTTTTTTTGCCGTGGGGGCAGGTCTGTCCGAACCCCCCCCCCAGCCGAAACAAAGTTCTTACAGTGCGTTCACACTGCAGCGTTTTTTAACGCTCTGCATCGCTTGCCTTCCCACAGTACACCACGCTCGGGGGCGTGTTAGACAAGTTAATACAGAGTTGTAGTTCTCTAAGGTCACTGTTGTAGTCATGGCCAAGCGTGCAGATTTGGGTTAATGTACTCACAATATCGATCAAAATACCACTTTTACACAACATTTATGTAAGTGCAAGATTTTACTAGTGCAAGATTACAGTAGAATACATGTTACGCCACCGGTCACTCAACCAGTCGTTTGTAGGCTGGGCTAGCGAGCTAGCAGTGGCACAGAACAGTCACGTAATGTGACGACTACATTTAAAAGTAGGCTATAAAAACACACTAGGAACAATGACGACATCGGCAACCATGCACCATGCATTATTAGTTTAATGTAATCTTTAAATTCAGGCTCGTCACATTAGTAACTTTGTTCTGAACAGAACTGGGTGTGCAGACACATACGAAAAGTTTCTCCTCCATCTTGAAATTGTCAAACCTAGAAATGTTTACCATGACGAACAGTTGCTACGTTACAAGAAACAAGAAACCAATCCGATTGGCCAACGCTAGCGTTTTCACGCTCCTCATTTACATAAAGTTGAGAAAATCCAACTTGCAACGCTCCGCTCCGCTCCGCTCGCCTTCCCACAATGCCCTACGCGAGCGTCAACGCCTGGTTTCATTGAAAATGAATTGGAAGCCGACGCCGCGCGCCGCCCGCTCCGCTGCAGTGTGAACGCACTGTAACCCTATATTTCGGAGCAGGTTAATGTAATAGTCTAATAGTAATATTGCACATATTTTCGTCCTATTTACCCTAAAGCAATAAAGTTAGGCTACTTAAAGACACCTTCCACTCATAAAGTATGTTCTAAATGGCATAAATGCTGCCAATTAATAATTGATTTAACAACTTATTGTATGGTCAGTAGCCTATAGCCCAGGGGTACTCAATTAGAAACCCAAAAGGTCCACTAACCAAATTTGTATTCAGTCCAGGGTCCGGAACAATTATGGTTTATTTTTCTGGCCCTTACCTCAGAGTTCTGGGGGTAATTTTGTTCAAAGTGTCCATGCTTTGTGTCATAGTGACCATAGCCGCGGGAACATAGGTTATTTTATCAGGGGGGACATAGCCGTTTTTCAATTGGTAAAACCTTGTCTAGTGAAGGTGATGTCTTTTTGTCTCTTAATTTTTCAGCCCACCCTTACGTTTCTTCATTGGAAATTCTCGTGCTGTCAGGGGGTGCTACAGCACTCCTAGTTCCCACGGCCATGATAGTGACGTTTCACATTAGCTACCACTATTGACAAGGGCAACCGTCTCATTAAACACATTGGTTGTGTGCTCCCCACCGGCAGCACAAATGCATACTCGTCTGAAATTAGGTCTTTTTGGAATCAACTTTTCGCCGGGTTTAGAGCACGCCATGTTTTTTGCTAAGGAAGAAACGGGTACTGTTAGCAAATCGATTAGCCTGCGTTGTTGCGAATGACACAAACAACCTGACCCACAGAGGTTGCGGCCAACTTTCAGTGAGTAAGTTGTCATGGCGATTACAGTTATTAAAGCTCCTGATTGGACCTTTGTATTGGACAAGTAAGATAGAAACCACATTTAGTTGGAACAAAAAGATGTGCCGGTTAAAATGGAAACGTTCCGTCAAAATGAATTAATTCCATAATAATATATCGGTTACAGTATAGGTCCGGGTCCGGAGAGGGAACCGCCTGGGTCCGGACCCAGACCTCGGTCCGCCAATTAGTGACCCCTGCTATAGCCTATCGATTAAGGTACTCGAAAGCATTTACACTGTCTGCTTCATTGGGTGTGCTTTTCCTTTGGCAAGGGCACAACCTTTGTTCTCTCACATATATATATTATTATTATTCTTTTTGCCCCCCTAAAACTCAGTCAATATTTGGCCTACATAGACAACCTAGGTGTCAAACGTTTCGTCCTGGTACCGATTGAGTTGCTTGTATTGGGATTTACGTTCCGTTGCACGGTTTAAGTAGAAATTACGTTTTTGTGTCGAAAAGTGAAGCTAACGGTGGCTAACTTGCTAACCACAGTCAATGACGCTACTTACGTCACTAACGTCACGAAAACTCGCGTGACTACCTCTAGCAGAATATTAGTTTAGCAGCTCGTTAACTTCTGGGAGATAGCTAGGCTAACTATAGCTTTACTGCAAGGCAGCTGCAGAAACGCCACAAGCAAAGAGGCCAGGTGACAACTATTTACTAATTTTACTTTGTGATATGACACACAATTGTGATGTGTAATGTACAATATAAGCTGATATTATTAAGGAAGTACATCTACTTTCGGAAACAGTAGTCTACTATTTCACTGAAGTATTAGCATCATGACATTAGCCTGTGTTGCCCGGGCAACACATACTACAGTGGTCTATGATGTAGCGTTATCTGTTTTCAATCGTTAAAATAAACATTCCTCACATATACATTTTCGTGTATATGATGAGGCTGCCTCTTGCAGGGGAAATGAGAAGACATCTATTTCATTCTACACTTCACTCGTATTTTCAGTTGTAAATGAGCAGCAAAAAAAAATGCTTTTAAATCTATGTCATCTTTATAAATAATAAGTATGCATTTTTATATAAAATATACAGAAATATCAGTTGTAAAAATGTCATTCAAAAACGGACCCCTGTGCAACCGACGCAAGCAAGCACACCCTACAATTTCCCCAGAAATTGTACCCTCTCTAGTTTCATCTTGATAGGCTAAGCATTCTGTAGCAAATAATAACAATAAACCCACTATTATTTAAAACTACTTCAGCATAATAATGCACCTAAAATACAAACGTGAGCAAGGGCAGCAATCACTATCGAATCAACAGACGGGCAATTTAGCTAGTAGGGGAAGAATACAAACAACGAAAATAACCAGTTAACTTAATTTTAATTTGCAAGAACTATAGACTAATACAATAACAGGCTTAAATGAACTGACAACATAAGTTATACGACTTACAGTTCTCAAGGACGCACACACGCAATCTCAACTGCGGTGTGAAGCGCGTGTCCATGCTATTCTCCGACATGCACTCTAACAATCACTGCTGATAGACGGCCTTTTGTACAGCCCTATTTCTGATACCGTGGCAGCAGAAATGTAGCTGTGGCGAGCTGCCACGCCAATATCAACATAGAGAAAACACTGATAATACATTTTATTTAAAGGCGCCTTTCTCGGCCCTCAAGGACATCGTACAGAGGTACATAAGACATTAAAAGCAGCAAAAAAATATAAAGAATACAGCAACATTAAACATGTATATCTACACTTATGTATATGTATATACACACAGTGTGTATACACATACACACACACACACACACACAGGTGGTGGGTGCCCATGGTCACCTGTTCTCCGAATGAAACAACCACTTCACTCTTACATGCCGGCTTTTCTGTGTTCATTGAAGACTCCTAAATAGCATGAAGGGTTTTCTGGGTTATTTGAAGACTCCTAAACAGCATGAAGGCTTTGTGTTGTGTCTGCAGCAAGTGGTGCATGAGGCCAACCAGAGGAAGCTGGAGAAGGAGCTTCACCTGCTGGATAACATGATCGAGGCCGTCAGGAAGGTGAGCGCTCCACCATGGATTCAGAACATGATGTGATGACTCAGGCTTCATGTCCACACAGGAAGTGTACATTTAGAATCTAGTGATGTGATATCCTGTTATACTGCATGTTAATCTACTGATGTGATCTCCTGTTATACTGCATTTTAATATAGTCATGTGATCTCCTGTTATACTGCATGTTAATATAGTCATGTGATCTCCTGTCCTGCAGACTCTGTTCTCTGTGCCGGACGTGGTACAGAACTGTGAGGAGCTTCGTAAACTGGCTGAATACCTCGGATGAAGACCTTATAACACTTCAGATAAAACCTTTTTTTTTTTTTGTGAATTGTTTATTGGAAATAATAAAAGCTGTTTTAATACGACAGAAAGGCTGTTATTCGATTTGACAGGTTGGACAGCCCTGTGCCGTGTGTCTGTTCTCCAGAAGTACAAACACCCAGTTTTGCTGCTCTGAAAGTATGATCTTCAACATTTGATTTGGTACAAATAAGTTAAGAAATTCAAGAAAACAAGAGTAGTCATCAATCAGAAGTAGTCAGGCAGAATCAATCAGTATAAAACATAAAAATAAACCTATCCTTGTATGTTGCTACTCAAGCACATTTTTTAAAAGTAATTAAGTGTCTAAACATCCAAAATAATGACATTTTGGTCAATGGTCTTGATGAAAGAAGGCTACTCCCCCAACTGTTGCATCATATAAATGTGTCCATCTCATTGGATTGCCTCCGGACATGTCAGGATCAGTGTCAAATATTTAAATTACTTGTATAGTTGAGAGAGACAAAAAGGTATTATGTTGCCTGAGGGCAACACTATCCAGTAGAGGGTTCAGAGGTGAACACCATATGGTATTTCATGTGAATGTTTGCTAATCAGATTTAGGGTGAGATATATCTGTCAGTTTCAGTCAGGGCAGGGCTTGGCGTTGGGGATGGGAACACAGCGCTCTGCCACAGCATGCATCTCCCCCACCTGGACACCTTTGTACGTCCCAGACACTGGGGTGGTATGGACTCCCGTTGGTAAACTCCTTGGAGAGTTGAGCTTTGTACGGGATGTCGAACTTGTTCGTCTTCCTTGCCATCTTCACCACACAGGAGTGGTTGGGAGGGACGATGACTTTCACAGTGAGAGAGTGAGAGACTGTCTCAGAGAGTTGCCGTTGGTGACGGTTTTGGAGTTTGAGTACTCAACACCTGCAGAGACGGAGACGAAAGGTACCGTAACCTCTATGGAGGCAGAGTCAGGCTGTTGGAGATGCTGTAGAGAGAGTCAGGCTGTTGGAGATGCTCTTCTCCCAGGAACTCTGTCTCTCTGTGCTCCCCTCCAGTTTCACCTCCTCTTCTACGTCTCTGCAGTTATAGTTCTCCACTCTCATCTGATTGAACACGGTGGGTCATCAATGTGGTACTCAATGTTATAGATCCTCACCTTGGGTTGGCCTGTTTGCAGTGTCAGAATTTCAAAAGCTAGTTGATGGATTGAATTCCTGTGCTGGTAAAATAGGTCTTTTTTTGAGTTGTCTGGGAGAATGATCGCCCCAATACTAAATAGATTTTCCCCAACAAACCTCTTTACATATGCTATACTCCCTATACTTGAAGTGACCCCATTCCTGACGTCACCTTCAAAATCCTTCCACTCCAACTGCTCCAGGTTTTGCTTGTTGTTCATTTTTGTTGTTTGTTTTTGTCAATTCCATACATGGAGCTGAAGCAGAATGGGCCTAAGGAAGGGTTGTAGTAGCCACTGAACCAAACACCTCCATACTTATTGGGTGCACAGATGTAGTCCTCTCGTCCTATTCCAGGTATGTGTACCTTCACAGCCCCCCGAGGCAGAGAGACAGACCATTCCACCCATTTCTAGAACAAGTTAGCCTTGGGGTCGAGGCAAACTAAATGAATTGATGGGGTCTGACCCATCGTCCGACGCTCGTGCTTCTACCGTGGTCACGAGTGTCTTGGTGACGTTTGTAGTGACAGTTTTGTTGTAAATCTTCGGGTACTCGTCATTGTCCTCAACAAGGATGCTCTGCAGCAGAAAAGCACAGATGACCAAGGCTGGCAGGTGCAAGGTTTGCTTCTTCACTCACTCATTCACCTCACACACATCCACTCACCTTGAACTCGTTGACCAGTATGTCAAACTCTGAGGATATTTTCTTTTTCTCATTGCATGTGTGAAAGCAGAACGGGCCTTTGGAGGGGTTGTAGAAGCCAGTGGTCATGTTGCAGCCAGTACGAGGAACACAGATGTAGTTCTATTCTCCTGTTCCATTGATGTTGACCTTCACAGCCATCTGAGGCAGAGAGCCAGACCATTCCACCCTATTCAGGGACATGTCACCCTTAGGGTAATGGAAGCGAGGAGGAACTGGGCTTTGACCCATCAGCAGGGGAGGCTGTGTTGCTTCTACCGTGGTCTCCACTGTCTTGGTGACGGTTTGAGTGACAGTCTCGTTGGAAAGCTTTGGGTACCCATCATCGTCCTCAGCAAGGATGCTCTGCAGCAGAAAAGCACAGATGAACAAGGCTGGCAGGTTCATGTTTAGTTTCTTCATTTCTCTGATAAATGTCTGTTTCTCTCCAGAGAGACTGTCACTTTTATGGCATTTTAGGACATTGCCTTGTAAATGATATACTGATAAACAAATAGTCTGTGAACAGTGTTCCCTGGTTGGTTCCTAGAGTTATTTACACTTACTGTCCTTATTGAACCTCAGATACACTAGCCTGGTTAAAAATGTATGATCGGCATACAGTATCCTAGCCTGGTCCTAACCAGACTCTCGTACATTTCATTTGTACAGAGTCTGGGCTCGCTCCATTGACAAGCGTTAACTTCTGTATATTCGGCAGCGTTGCCACAACGGACCGAATGGCTTCGCTCGCATCTTTCTCGGCCGCCATTACGGAACTACAACACAAACTAGCGCACGACATCATCGTCATCGTTCTCAGCCACTCCCTCTGTTCGCTGATTGGACAGGTAGAAAATTAACTGGAGACATCTGACTTGCGTACCTCATGCCCAGACCTAGTACAGAAGCAAAATCAAAATTGAGCGGAAGTACGTAGGAGGGCAGAGCCAGGCTAACAGTATCCTACCATTAATAGGACAATGTTGCTAGATTTGTTGACAGGCTATCCACCTTGTTCAACTTACTGGGCTCGGATAGCATTCTTTTAACAGACATTTCCTCAGAAATGTTTGTGCACTCCATAATGTCAAAATCAATAGTGTTCAGTCCACCATCTTCATAATCTTTTAGAATGTCACCTTACGTAATTACATTTGTTTTATTACAACATTTTTGCTAAGATTGCCAACAAATAGCTTGGGTAAACAACTCTTTACACAATTTGGAAGAATTATACTTTCTAATGTCTCTGAGCCAGTTATTCATAATTAACTTACATTTATCTAGATTGCTATCAAAGTTGATATTTACTAAGTCTTCTAAATTCAAAGATATCAAGTTAAATGAATGAATGAAGGAATCATGTAGACTAATATTCAGTGAAATTCTGATTGAATGGTTTTCACATTTCAGCTTTGATACATTAACAAATGTAGCCTACTAAGCAAGTAAATAAATAGTCTGAATATTTATGCAGGCTATATAGGCCTAAATAATAGTTTAACACGTTATTTCGGTAGAGGACGTATAAACCAGGCTTCACTCACACACACTCACTCAACTTACTCTCATCTCACTCACTCTCACATTCACTCTCACACTCAGTCGCTTACTATTGACCCAGCAGCAACTCAATACTAACACTAGATGGTGCTCATGAGCCCCCGATGATGCAGGTGGATGACCAGGGTGTACAGCGGGGTTGGGGTTAACTCATTAGCAGGTCTTCTATCACAGAGACACAGAAACACACTCCACATTAGCAGGTCTTCTATCACAGAGACACAGAAACACACTCCACATTAGCAGGTATTCTATCACAGAGACACACAGAAACACACTCCACATTAGCAGGTATTCTATCACAGAGACACACAGAAACACACTCCACATTAGCAGGTCTTCTATCACAGAGACACAGAAACACACTCCACATGATGATGTCATGAACACAACTGCATTCCACATCATATCCAGTAAATTCTAGTTAGGAAACATTTGTGCTGCTTTTGTGAAGTTTTATGTATCCTGTATTGGAACCTTCTGACACTAATATGTGGATCTGTTTATTCATTTGACTGCATTGTGTAAAAGGAAAGTTTTGAAAGGAATGACAAAAAACAGGTATTTACTCATCACCTTGGTTCTGCTGACTGGTTTCAGAGAACAAGTCTGTAATTGACGTTTGTGGGAGTTTCTTTAATCATGACAGAACACTTCAAAAAATCTGAAACTAAAAACCTCTTGAGCGTTTTATTCCTGATGTGGTGTGACAGGAGAGATTTGTCACGCACAGAATTCCCAAGCACTGTGGTCCAAAACGAGTGAAAGAGCGTTTGTGTGTGAGGGGTCGAAAACCTCTCCTAATGAATCGCATGTGTGCTTGTGTCGACGCGACGTGGATAAAACACTCTAATCTAGAGCTCATTTTCTCTCCGTCACCCTCAGCTCTCGTTCCCCTTCACTGCTCCTCAATGCTCTGCTGGGTGAGGATGACGGATGGGGCCTGAAACTCAGGTTGGGCCAAATACCTCCGCTGTTAGTTACTGTCTGGGTGACACTTCCACCACAGACATCCCTCTCTGATCAGTAGACGGCTTTGACATGTTTTTTATTGTATGTTTTATATCTTTTCTCCTAGAGGCTTGATTGGGCTTGTGTGAAAAGGCTGTTTGGATGAGGATGTTACATCATATTTTGTTTGATAAGGATATTTATGTCCTCTGGGTTTCATGGGAAAATAAACTTTAGATGTTAACTTGACAAGGTTTGTAATGCAGTCCTCTGACCACCAGACCCTCGGTGTCCACGTGTCCGTGAGCCCCTCTGAGAATACTGTGTTTATATTTATTCCTTTGATATTAGTCAGTTAGTTACACATCATTTTATAATCAGTTAAAGGCTGAAGACCTGTAGGGTTATGCTTTGAATCAAAAAGTCTGACATTCTGGACAGGTCGCCAGAGGCAGGTCGCCAGAGGCAGGTCGCCCTCCTCTCTGCCTCCACTGAGGAGGGTCACATATCAGGTTCCAAAGTCATAATTTTCTTGATTGCTGGATCTCTGAGGTAGATTAGTCAGGGCTTTCTGTCTGAGTGCAGCGGTGAGGTCTAGATGATAAATGAGCCGGACGCAGGACTGGTTCACTGGCTCCAGACTGCTCTTCAAGCTCAGCTGAGCTGAAACAGGGTGGAGGACACAGCCACTAGAGGTGGAGATATTTTAAGTGTTTTCCTAACAAGATGGAAAATATGAAAAACACTCTTTTTTTTAAAGTAACTCTTGAAGTTATAAGTAAAGTTTTGGTTATGGTAATACTATAAGGCAGAAATTGTTTGTTGCTTGTGTTATGTGTGAACGTTTTTTTAATTTGTATGACCACTGGAATTGTTTTATTTTGTGAGTCATTCTATACAAATAATGCAATTATGGAGCTTGTGTCCTTTTTTCCATGAAGGAAATAATGGTTCAACTCAACACAAATCCACAAAAATCATTTTTATCAATTCTATTCAAAGCATTTTACACAATAATTTACAGCAAATTATATAAATCCATTGAAATTGCAACTTAACTATGTAAAATAACAACAGTTCCACTCAAGAAGCTATAGCAACAGAACGATCTTGAGTCTTTATATTTTCATTTAAATCTCAAAATGCTTTTAACCTTTAACATTAGAATATCAACTGTGCATTTGAAAAGCAGTATTATGAATTATATTATGGTTCACTTCAAACACGTTGACAGATTTTCTTGTACGGACTTGTGTGGTTGTGAAAACACGCCTTATGCCTTATCCTGTCAGTTATCACTCGCTGTATTCATGCCGTGGTAGGGTTAGTGCAATACCGATGACCGTTTCAACCCTGTTTAATTCGTCAACAAGCGTAAAAACAAGTAAACGCTACAAATTCCACGACAACACAAAACACATTTGAACAGTCTCTCCTCCAGAAGTCTATCTCGTTGCCCAGGGTAACTGCAGATCTCCACGTCGACATACTTTTTGTCCAGTTGTCGAAAATTAATCACTAAAAAGAACGGTCAATCAACTCAGTCATTAGATAAACTATGTCCAGTTTTACATGGCGGACACAAACCTGTCCATGTTCCCTGAGTATGCGGGGTGCCGTAGGTAGGTGCCGCTGCTGGTGAGGGGGCCCGGGCCCCCGGTGTACTGGGGGAACGATCCCAGCTGGGCCGGGGAGGCCCGCCCGTACAGGTCCCCCGAGTCTCCAGACCCAGGGGTGGAGGGGTGCCGGCCCTGCCCCCCGTATCCCTGTCCCTGAGGGTAGGGGCCCTGGTGGTGGTGAGGGTGGGGGGGGTGGTGGTGGTGTCCGTTCTGCCCAGGGTAGGTGAACCCTACGTGGGCCGAGGACCGGGACAGCATGGCCCCTCCGCAGGACTGGGGCTGGAAGGCCGGGGCTCCCAGGCTGCAGGGGCTCGGCCCGGCGGGCGTCCCCTCCGGACTGAAGCTCCGCCCGGGCTGCTGCATCAACTCCGGGCCCTGGCTTCCCAGGCCGCTGGAGGATGTGGGGTGGCCGATGAGGGTGTTGATGCTGAACATGCGGGGGTGTGGCTGTCCCGGGCTGTAGCCAGGCGGCGAGGGGGACGGGTAGTAGGCCGAGGGCAGCTGCTGGCCGTACGGAGCGGGGCTCAGCCCCGGGCTCAGCCCCGCCATGTTGGCAGGGTACACCGAGCTGGCGTACGCCCGTGACACCGGCACGGGCGAGAACACGGGGGCGTCGTGGAGGTACGTGGTGTAGGTGGTGAAGTCGCAGCGCTTGAACCTCTTCCTGCGGCGCAGGAAGCTGCCGCTCTCAAACATGTCCTCCGCGTTGGGGTCCAGCGCCCAGTAGTTCCCCTTCCCCGGCCGGCCCGGCTCACGCGGGATCTTGATGAAGCAGTCGTTCAGAGTCAGGTTGTGCCTGATGGAGTTCTGCCACTTCTTGGAGTTGTCTCTGTAGAACGGGAAGCGCTCCGTGATGAACTTGTAGATGGAGCCCAGGGTGAGCTTGTGGTCGGGCGAGTTTGCGATCGCCATGGAGATGAGGGCGATATAGCTGTAGGGGGGTTTCCCCCGCTGGAGAGGGCGCTTCCTCCGCCGGCCGCGGGTCGTCTCCTCCGCGGGGGGGCCGGGGGCCGGCTGGGGGAGATCAGAGGAAGACACTTTCTCTACTTTCACCACCGGCATCGTTAGGGTTAGGGAGTCTCGTTCTCACCAAGGCTGTTCAGGTGTTGTCATCGGACGGCTCAGCAGCACCCCAGCACAGGGAAAACACCTGAGACGCTGCCAGGCTATCTGGGACAGATGGAAACATTCATATCTAAGAGAAGAAATATATCATTTTAATTATAACTCACTCTCAGTTTCTCAGTCCAAACTCTTCAAGTGAAAGAAAAGTCTCTTCTGAATGATAAAAGTCACTTTTGCACTTAAGTCCAGCAGCAGCACAAAGAGGGAAACGTTCCAGGTAAACAGTGCGGAGCTCTGTACGAGTGTGTGTGTGTGTGTGAGGGGGACTGTGTGTTACCTGAAGCTTAAACCAACCCTGCACACCTGAGTAGGAAAAAGGGAACCACACCCCCGTCACACATCACATGGTTCCTGTCACATACCTCTGCTGATCCAGACCTTGTTGTTGCGGCTCTGCTAACCCTAGTGTGTCGCCAGGAGAACTCTACCTTTAAAGTGTGGGCCCAGTTTTTTGTCTACTTCTAGTGGAGTGAAACCACCAGAATCAGACAGTAATTATGTACATATACATGTGTATTCAAGCATTGTAAGGTTGTGCAAGATTACTGAACTACAGGAGTCGGTTTGTACAGTGTGCTTATAGGAATATGTTTACACTCTGTATTACAATAAGTAGTGCTTAGTTTAAAACCTGCTCTACTTCATTCTGCTGTACTCTACTCTAAGCTCTGCTCTACTTTCATCCTGTAATCTACTCTACCTTACCCCACTCTACGCTCTGCTTTGTGCTGGCAGTCTATGTTTAGGGGAATTCTTTCATCCTGTGACCATGGATGCAAAAACAAAGTATCTTTACCTCTAAGCATTCAAATGCAGCTCTAAAACTACACCTCAGTTTATTTTAAAAGGGCCAAAATGGTCTCTGGCTAGTTTGGATGTTTAGCACTAAAAGGCTTTATTAGTGGTTTCTGGGCTGGTGTTGTGTGAGGCCTTTGTTTGCTCTGCACCAGTGTGAGAGAGAGAGACACACAGAGAGAGAGAGAGAGAGAGAGAGAGAGAGAGAGAGAGAGAGAGAGAGATGTAAATGTTAATCCAGACCTCACCTGTCTTGTGATGTCAGATGCAAATCTCCCAAACAGCATCTCTGAGTGCGGCAGGAACAACATGGCACCCGTTTATTTACACGACTGGATTCTCACTGCTGTCGGACTTAACGGAACTTGTCCCTCACTTTGTTTTAAAGATGGTATATTTACACAATTTTGTGCCTATTGACATTGAAAGCCACAACACTATACAAGTATATATTCGGGAAAATGTGTCCAAACTTTTGACTGGTACTGTTTATATATATATATTTTTTTAAAGCCATCACAATATACATGTATATTATACACAACATATACAGTATATGTATATATAAATATGTACACAGTAGCTGAACATAACTAAAGTTACACCATTGTGCTGTTGTGTTCCCCTGTGGAGCTTTCTGGAGTACCTGAGAGCATCTCCAGCCTCTACATCTCCAGCCTCTACAGCCTCTACAGCCTCTACAGCCTCTACAGCCTCTACAGCCTCTACAGCCTCTACATCTCCAGCCTCTACAGCCTCTACAGCCTCTACAGCCTCTACATCTCCAGGTTCAGTCGAACGCCTCGTCTGTTCAGCACACACAGGAGACACAAACAGAAAGAAAACACTCCACAAACCCCAGCCCGGCACATAACACGAACGAGTGTTACCTCAGAGTACCAGGAGAAGGGGGGAGGGGGGGGGGGAGGAGGGGGGGAGGAGGAGAGAGGAGAAGAGGTGGAGGAAAGGTGGAGAAGAGGGGAGGACCTGAAGAGAGGTTAACGCCTGTTGGGCAGTCCGAGGCCAGGGCCCCTCCCTGGAGCTGCAGCCTGGAGGCCAGGGCCCCTCCCTGGAGCTGCAGCCTGGAGGCCAGGGCCCTCTCCCTGGAGCTGCAGCCTGGAGGCCAGGGCCCTCTCCCTGGAGCTGCAGCCTGGAGGCCAGGGCCCTCTCCCTGGAGCTGCAGCCTGGGGGCCAGGGCCCTCTCCCTGGAGCTGCAGCCTGGAGGCCAGGGCCCTCTCCCTGGAGCTGCAGCCTGGAGGCCAGGGCCCCTCCCTGGAGCTGCAGCCTGGAGGCCAGGGCCCTCTCCCTGGAGCTGCAGCCTGGGGGCCAGGGCCCTCTCCCTGGAGCTGCAGCCTGGAGGCCAGGGCCCCTCCCTGGAGCTGCAGCCTGGGGGCCAGGGCCCCTCCCTGGAGCTGCAGCCTGGGGGCCAGGGCCCCTCCCTGGAGCTGCAGCCTGGGGGCCAGGGCCCCTCCCTGGAGCTGCAGCCTGGAGGCCAGGGCCCCTCCCTGGAGCTGCAGCCTGGAGGCCAGGGCCCCCTCCCTGGAGCTGCAGCCTGGGGGCTCTGAGCGACCCCAGGGGCAGGGTGGATGTGCCACACCTGTCAGCCCACAGGTAATCCCCAGGCCTCCGAGCACCGTCCAAGGTATCCGGGAAAGCTCTGAGCGTCAGCAGGGTTGTCAGGGCGGAGGGGAGGTGATGATAGAGCCTGTCAGCTCTGACGGGGGAGTTGTCCAGGGGGGGGGGTTACCGACGGGGAAACTTTTATTAAGTCTGTAAAAGCGAAATCAGCATCTTTAGGGTCATGAAAACATATTGTTTACGAAAAAACAAACGTGCTTCTCAAGCCTCACTTTCCTATCGTGTATGTGTGTGTGTGCCTGTCCGTGTACATGTTTGTGTGTGTGTGTACATGTTTGTGTGTGTGTGCTTGTGTGTGTACATGTTTGTGTGTGTGTGTACATGTTTGTGTGTGTGTGCTTGTGTGTGTACATGTTTGTGTGTGTGTGCTTGTGTATGTACATGTTTGTGTGTGTGTGCTTGTGTGTGTACATGTTTGTGTGTGTGTGCTTGTGTGTGTACATGTTTGTGTGTGTGTGCTTGTGTGTGTACATGTGTGTGTGTGTGTGCATGCAGACACTGACCTCACCAGGTCCGACTCTGGACTAAGGGAGGACTGGAAACCCACATGTACTCTCACGTCAAGGTGACAGATTCCGCAACACAATTCATCACAATCACCATTCGGTTTTTCTTTTTCTGATCTGTGATTCCAACACAGTTGCCTGAGGTGTTGCGGTTGCCGCGGTGAAAGGGGGCGATCGCTCTCTCTCTCTCTCCAGGCTTGACAGGTGCGACGGCCCCTCGGTTCCCCGCAGAACCGCGCCCAGCTCCTAAGACGGGCCTGTCATGGTCCTCAGTAGAGCACAATAGAAGTGACTCATGCAACTGCCGCTCACAGGCGGCTCAAAGCTGAGTCAGCCCTCACATACCTCTCCTCTGCCTCATCGCCTGGCCCGGAATCGGCCCCGACCAGGACATTCGTTTTACAGTTCTAGATCGATATCTCTCCTCTGTGTTTGTGATAAGGATTACTTTGCGTTCTCAAACGAGTGGTGAAAGATCTAGAAGGATGGACCGCGGGAGAGCGGAGGAAAGCCTGCAGCCTCGCATCGTGAGAGAACGCTATGATCCTGAAGGATCAAATCACACCTCATATAACCTCATTAACATCCTCTAATAACCTTATTAACATCCTATAATAACCTTATTAACATCGTATAATATTCATTGTTTCTTCGTATTACTGTATTTACTGATATTGATTCCTGTCTTGCAGTGTTACAGCTGGAGGAACAGATGCCCCGTCGTTTCAAACTCCTAAAACGAGCTCTCTAACCTTCAAGCTTCACACAGACCTTGCAGCAGACCACGGCTGTTTATCAATCCGAAGAACACTAAGATTGTACTTGCGTTCTTGAGAACGTTCTTGCCAAGCATCTTGCCAGAACGGTCTTTCAAGACCGCGAGGACTGAGAACGATTTGAGAGGCGTGTTCTTGCAAGGACTTATGGGAAATTCAAATGCGTTCTCGCTGACCAAGTCACCATCCGATGCATCCTCAATAAAAGGGGCGGATCAAGAACATTTCAGGGTATTTTTGGCGTTCTTGGTGACTTGTGTTCTTTGGATTGGAACCGTACTTGGGCAATGAAAGATGACGTCAAACGAGTTCGCAAGAACACAAGAACGGAGAAAAACGTGGATTGATAAACAGCCCATGTCTGTGTCTTTGACCTGCTCATGATCATCTAGTGCTGCCTGCTCAAACTCCTGTGACTTGTTTTCTTCCACAGAACCAGTTAAAACGTTCTATTCATGTTGATGAACGAAGTGTGATGTGGCTGAGAGGCAGTGTGGTTCATCCTCCAAGGCCCCCCCCAGCCAGCCACCCACCCAGCCAGCCAGCCAGCCTGATGTGATCAATCAGTCAGTCAGTCAGTCAAGGCAAATGAAGGGCCTGGATGGATGGGTTAGGGACGCATCTCAGCTTCAGGGAGAAACGGCTCTCTGCAAACAAAGACAAACAAATTAGAGCATTTCCATTTGAATTCACGCATCCACACAAACTCTCTCACACACACAAACACACACACTGGGGCTGTGTTGTGTACAGGTGAGCTGGATGGAAACACCTGGGTCTGGGTCTGTTTATGCCGACTCCTGAATCTTATAGATTCTCTGGAGAATGAAGAGGAGGTGAAGACCTCCTGTTGGTTTCGATGTGTCTGTAAATATGTGTGTCTGTGTGTGACTGTGTGTATGACAGTGTGTGTGTATTGGCGTGTACTTTGTGTGTGAGTGTGAGAGAGTGACCCAGCAGTGTGTGTGTGTGTGAGAGACCCAGCAGTGTGTGTGTGAGAGAGAGACCCAGCAGTGTGTGTGAGAGAGAGAGACCCAGCAGTGTGTGTGTGTGAGAGAGACCCAGCAGTGTGTGTGTGTGTGTGTGTGTGTGTGTGTGTGTGAGAGAGAGACCCAGCAGTGTGTGTGTGAGAGAGAGACCCAGCAGTGTGTGTGTGAGAGAGAGACCCAGCAGTGTGTGTGTGTGTGAGAGAGACCCAGCAGTGTGTGTGTGTGTGTGTGTGAGAGAGAGAGATACCCAGCAGTGTGTGTGTGTGAGAGAGACCCAGCAGTGTGTGTGTGTGTGTGTGTGAGAGAGAGACCCAGCAGTGTGTGTGTGTGTGTGTGTGTGAGAGAGAGACCCAGCAGTGTGTGTGTGTGAGAGAGACCCAGCAGTGTGTGTGTGTGTGTGTGTGAGAGAGATATCCAGCAGTGTGTGTGTGTGAGAGAGACCCAGCAGTGTGTGTGTGTGTGCGCGAGAGACCCAGCAGTGTGTGTGAGAGAGAGACCCAGCAGTGTGTGTGAGAGAGAGACCCAGCAGTGTGTGTGTGTGTGAGAGAGACCCAGCAGTGTGTGTGTGTGTGAGAGAGACCCAGCAGTGTGTGTGAGAGAGAGACCCAGCAGTGTGTGTGAGAGAGAGACCCAGCAGTGTGTGTGTGAGAGAGACCCAGCAGTGTGTGTGTGTGTGTGAGAGAGAGAGACCCAGCAGTGTGTGTGTGTGTGAGAGAGACCCAGCAGTGTGTGTGAGAGAGAGACCCAGCAGTGTGTGTGAGAGAGAGAGACCCAGCAGTGTGTGTGAGAGAGAGACCCAGCAGTGTGTGTGAGAGAGAGAGAGACCCAGCAGTGTGTGTGTGTGAGAGAGAGACCCAGCAGTGTGTGTGTGTGAGAGAGACCCAGCAGTGTGTGTGAGAGAGAGAGACCCAGCAGTGTGTGTGTGAGAGAGAGAGACCCAGCAGTGTGTGTGTGAGAGAGAGACCCAGCAGTGTGTGTGAGAGAGAGAGACCCAGCAGTGTGTGTGTGTAAGAGAGAGAGACCCAGCAGTGTGTGTGTGTGTGAGAGAGAGAGACCCAGCAGTGTGTGTGAGAGAGACCCAGCAGTGTGTGTGAGAGAGAGAGACCCAGCAGTGTGTGTGTGAGAGAGAGAGACCCAACAGTGTGTGTGTGTGAGAGAGAGACCCAGCAGTGTGTGTGTGTGTGAGAGAGAGACCCAGCAGTGTGTGTGTGTGAGAGAGAGACCCAGCAGTGTGTGTGTGTGAGAGAGAGACCCAGCAGTGTGTGCTGTTTGCATCAGCAGCAGCAGAGACCTGGCCTGGATGCAAAGTTCACAGGACGGTTGACTGGCTCCTGACTCAGACGGTTTACATAACTGAAGCACCGTGTCGCTCAGGGGGGGGGGGGGGCGCCGTTAAATCTCCACCAGAGAGAGTGTGTGTGTGTGTGTGAGTGTGTGTGTGTGTGTGTGAGTGTGTTTGAGTATGTGTGTGTGTGTGAGAGTATGTGGGTGAAAAAGAGAGTGTGTGTGTGTATCTGTGTGTGTGAGAGAGAAAGGGTAGCGTGTTTGTGAGTGTGTGTGAGTGTGTGGGGGAAAGGGGGTGTGAGTGAGTGAATGAGTGAGTGGGTGAATGTGTGTGTCTCAGTCAGCACAGCAGGTTGTTTAGACAGAACTTCTGGAAAAAGACACACAATACAAGGATTCATTTGAAAATGATTTAAATTCGATTTTACTCATTTGAAATAATCTTTGTGTTGAGATCTCAGTTGTGTGTGTCCCATGATGATGGTGTGTCTAAACTCCTCATACCAGCAGCTTTAAATACTGTTTGCTTACTAGATTTCTCATACAGGTGTCTTTGTTAAACTAAATGCACCATTTTTTTGTGTGTCACACAAAAGTGATTTACAATTTGTTCAGTATTTCCTCTTTGTCTTGATTTTAAAGCCTTGCATTCCTATGTAGGGCTGTCAGTCTGGTTCTCTCTCTTCTCTCTTTCGTCCCTCTCCTCTCCTCTCTCTTTCCTTCCTCTCTTCTTTCTCTTTCCTCTCTCTCTCTGTCTCTCTCCCTCTCCCCCCCTCTCCTCTCTCTTTCCTTCCTCTCCTCTCTCTTTCCTCTCCCTTTCTCTCTGTCTCCCTCTCCCCCCTCTCTCCTCTCTCTTTCCTCTCTCTCTGTCTCCCTCTCTCTCCTCTCTCTTTCCTCTCTCTGTCTCTCTCTCGCTCTCCCCCTCTCTCCTCTCTCTTTCCTCCCTCTCTGTCTCTCCCATTACCCCGCTCTCTCTCCCCTCTCTCCTCTATACCACACACCATGGCTCTCTCTCCCCTCTCTCCTCTATACCACACACCATGGCTCTCTCTCCCCTCTCTCCTCTATACCACACACCATGGCTCTCTCTCCCCTCTCTCCTCTATACCACACACCATGGCGTAGAACCCACAATTACCTCCATGCCTGGTTGCAGATGCAGAGTCGAGAATCACACACTATGTGCTGGGGTCTGTGTGTGTGTCATCAGCTCAGTTTCAACCTGTCCTCAAACACACACACACACACACACACTCACACACACACTCACACACTCACACACACACACACACACACACTCACACACACACTCACACACTCACACACACACTCACACACACACTCACACACACACACACACACACACACACACACACTCACACACACACACACTCACACACACACTCACACACACACTCACACACACACACACACACACACACACTCACACACACACACACACACACACACACACACACACACACACACACACACACACTCACACTCACACACACACTCACACACACACTCACACACACACTCACACACACACACACACACACACTCACACTCACACACACACTCACACACACACACACACTCACACACACACTCACACACACACTCACACACACACTCACACACACACACACACATCAGCATGTTTCCACGCTACTTGTTGCACAATTGGTACGCGGGTAAAAAGTTAAACACAAATGCCCTTATTGTGTTCTAGTTCATTAACACTGTCTCCTCTGCCTGCCTTTTCTGACGGGAGGGAGGGAGGTAGTGAGGGAGGTAGTGAGGGAGGTAGTGAAGGAAGGAGGTAGTGAGGAAATAAAGTCTTTACTTCATACGGCACCGTCGTGGTGAGCCAGGGATCTGTGTCATGGCCGAGCTGCTGATTCCTGAGCAGGAACGTACAGATCTTCCTCTCCGCTTCCAGTTGGATCCAAGAGCGCAGATCTCTGTTTATGTAGACGCCCAAACATTCCCCTTTCTCTGTCCCTCTCTCTGTCAGCCTGTCAGGAGACGAGACTCTGGATGAGACACACACACACTCACACACACACACTCACAAACACTCACACACACACACACTCACAAACATTCACACACACAAACATCCTGTCATTATCAAATTAAACTTATTTGAAATTAAAACACATTCTCAGTGGGGCTCTCAAAGTAAATACATATAAAACAGACAGATGACAAGAAGCATTCAAAAAAAAAAGGAGAAATACAGGAGAAGCAAGTCTGTTCTAGTCCTCCTTACCTCCTCCTTACCTCCTCTCTACCTCCTCTTTACCTCCTCCTTACCTCCTCCTTACCTCCTCCTTACCTCCTCTCTACCTCCTCCTTACCTCCTCAACTCCTCTCTACCTCCTCCTTACCTCCTCTCTACCTCCTCTTTACCTCCTCCTTACCTCCTCCTTACCTCCTCCTTACCTCCTCTCTACCTCCTCTCTACCTCCTCCTTACCTCCTCCTTACCTCCTCCTTACCTCCTCAACTCCTCTCTACCTCCTCCTTACCTCCTCTCTACTTCCTCTTTACCTCCTCCTTACCTCCTCAACTCCTCTCTACCTCCTCTCTACCTCCTCCTTACCTCCTTACCTCCTCCTTATCTCCTCTCTACCTCCTCCTTACCTCCTCAACTCCTCTCTACCTCCTCCTTACCTCCTCAACTCCTCTCTACCTCCTCTCTATGTCCTCCTCACCTCCTCTCTACCTCCTCCTTACCTCCTCAACTCCTCTCTACCTCCTCCTTACATCCGGTGATATTGTGATAGATAGCAACAGTGGTTTATATTGTGATAGTGGGTATTGTGATAGTAGATATTGTTACAATAGATATTAAGGGAGGAAGGGTATTGGGGGTAGGGTAGGGGGGGTAGAGTAGGGTCGTGAAGGTAGGACTGGGTAGGGTTGGGGGGGTAGGGTAGGGTCGTGAAGGTAGGACTGGGTAGGGTTGGGGGGGTAGGGTCGTGAAGGTAGGACTGGGTAGGGTTGGGGGGGTAGGGTAGGGTCGTGAAGGTAGGACTGGGTAGGGTTGGGGGGGTAGGGTCGTGAAGGTAGGACTGGGTAGGGTTGGGGGTGACACCTCCATGTGTGACTTGGCTGGAGGTTTTGTGGAACCATCCAAACAGGATGCGTTAGAGAGACAAATGAGCATGGCATGTGTGTGCGTGAGTGTCTGTGAGTGTGTGTGTGTGTGTGAGAATGTGTGTGAGTGTGTGTGAGTGTGTGTGTGAGTGTCTGTGAGTGTGTGTGTGTGTGTGTGAGTGAGTGTGAGAGTGTGTGTGTGTGAGTGAGTGTGTGTGAGTGTGTGAGTGTGTGGGTGTGTGTGTGTGAGTGTGTGTGTGAGTGTGAGGGTGTGTGTGAGTGAGTGAATGAGTGTGTGTGTGTGAGTGTGTGTATGTTTGTATGACTTGGCTCTGGCCTCCAGAGCTTACATGAATGTCTGTCATCAGAGAGAGAGTGAGAGACAGAGAGGGAGAGAGAGAGCAGGAGAGAGAGAGCGGGAGAGAGGGAGAGGGAGAGAGGGAAAGAGAGAGCAGGAGAGTGAGAGGGAGAGAGAGTGGGAGAGAGGGAGAGAGGGAGGGAGAGAGAGAGAGAGAGAGAGAGAGGGGGAGAGAGGGAGGGAGAGAGAGAGAACGCCTAGGTCTGGCAGTATGTTGCCTCTTTCTTGGTCCATCTGCGTGCTTGTAGGATCTGTCCCTCCTCAATCACTGACACACCTGGATTACCTGTACTTACCACAGAAAGCCAACACAAGCCACATCTTGTGCGCGCATTCAGGTGCTGCATGCGCGCCTCTTTGTGAGGTGATTTCCCCCCCACAGATCCCTGCTACCAGAATTACAGTAGGACACCAGGGCTGGATTTCACATGTTTTTCTAATGGAAACCCCTTTCTAAAACCAAATTAACCTGTTTTCTACCCAGACAGAGAGACTAGTGAGAGAGAGAGGGAGAGAGAGGTAGAAAGTTGAAGAGGGAGAGAGAGAGAAAGGTAGAGAGTTGAAGAGAGAGGGAGAGAGAGGTAGAGAGTTGAAGAGAGAGAGAAGTTGTTAACTACAAGGCAAAGCCTCGTGTGGTTTGCGTCTGCAAAGTGCATTCTGCGTAGTTTATTATCCCACTTATACCATGTTCCAATGCCATTTACGTATACTTTTTGTACTTTTTGTAGCGTAATGATTAAATAGTCCTTCTAATTATTATCTGGTTGGTAGGCATTCCTGTAGAGCAAGTGATGCTATCTATTTAAAACAAAGAGATTGCTAATTGTTACGGAACTTGTCTAAAAAACGTTTAAAAACAACTGGGCATACACCGTTGTAGTGGCCTACAGCCAAAAGTTTTGACTGGAAAGTTTACTTCTCGCTAGTTACCTAGTCTTAGCCTACTTATTTACTGGACAACATTTCAATTGGCAATTTGCTGAAAAAATTCCCAGGAAACTAGTTAGGCGATGCTAGTGCAACCAAGTTGAATTGGTAAAACTCAGTATATATACCGCCCACCCGCGTTATCAAAGACCTTTTCGGTGTCGAAGCTGGTTAAAGCGATGTTTGTAAAGGTTGAGGTTCTCCAGACCCTGCAGCCCACGTTCTCCAGACCCTGCAGCCCACGTTCTCCAGACCCTGCAGCCCACGTTCTCCAGGCCCTGCAGCCCACGTTCTCCAGACCCTGCAGCCGGTCCAGGCCCTGCAGCCCACGTTCTCCAGACCCTGCAGCCCATGTTCTCCAGGCCCTGCAGCCCACGTTCTCCAGGCCCTGCAGCCGGTCCAGGCCCTGCAGCCGGTCCAGGCCCTGCAGCCGGTCCAGGCCCTGCAGCCCACGTTCTCCAGACCCTGCAGCCCATGTTCTCCAGGCCCTGCAGCCCACGTTCTCCAGGCCCTGCAGCCCACGTTCTCCAGACCCTGCAGCCGGTCCAGGCCCTGCAGCCGGTCCAGGCCCTGCAGCCGGTCCAGACCCTCGCTCTCTGACAGGGTCCACACTGCTGAGTCAGCCAGGCTGCTGGGAAGCCTAGTGGGCTTGGCTGGTTGAGCTGGGTTGTTTACATAGACGTGTTGTGTACATAGATGTGTGTACGGACTGTAAACCCTGCTACTGCATGATCTCCCACGTATATCAGATGGTTGTGTTTGCAGTGTTGATATTGCTTGGATGAAAGGCTGTTTCTTTGACAGTGTTTATCTAGAGAGTTATTTCTCGTCTCTTCTGTTGCATTTAGGTATTGGCACGTTTCAATGTAAATCTTAATCAAAATGAATATATATTGTGACAAAATGTCATCATCTTGGTCAACTGCAATCAGACTATTTAGCCATCTTGCAATGTCATTGTTGTCAATTGGAGCCATGCCAGTAAGTACAAAGACAATCAGAAAAAGTATTGTAGTATAAACAATTAATTCGACATGATACCTGTGTTGTGGCTACCCTCAAATATGTATCTCTGTCTGTGTCTGTGTGTGTGTGTGTGTGTCTGTGTGTGTGTGTGTGTGTCTGTGTGTGTGTGCATCACCCTTAAGCGATCCCTTTACCCATTCACTTTCATTGTTTGTGTGTTGGTGACATAATTTGAATGGACGTGAGGGATTTGCACAGCAGGTGGTTCTGTGAGTGTGGATGTTTTGCATGCTGTGCAGCCCACCCTTCACCTAGCTCCGTTTATCATGAGAGACCTGGGTTTACTGTGACTCAATACTTAAACACCTATTAAAGTCCCAACCACTGTGAAGCCCTCTGTGCTGTTTGTGTGACCAGCCATGCACTGTGAAGCCCTCTGTGCTGTCTGTGTGACCAGCCATCCACTGTGAAGCCCTCTGTGCTGTCTGTGTGACCAGCCTTCCACTGTGAAGCCCTCTGTGCTGTCTGTGTGACCAGCCATCCACTGTGAAGCCCTCTGTGCTGTCAGTGTGACCAGCCATCCACTGTGAAGCCCTCTGTGCTGTCTGTGTGACCTCCATGCACTGTGGACACGGATTTCTAACGGCTCAAGAGCGAAAACCCACAAAGCTCAAGGGTGTGTGTTAGTCTACTTGTGTGTTAGTTTACTTGTGTGTTAGTTTACTTGTGTGTTTGTCTACTTGTGTGTTAGTCTACTTGTGTGTTAGTCTACTTGTGTGTTAGTTTACTTGTGTGTTAGTCTACTTGTGTGTTAGTCTACTTGTGTGTTAGTTTACTTGTGTGTTAGTTTACTTGTGTGTTAGTTTACTTGTGTGTTAGTCTACTTGTGTGTTAGTTTACTTGTGTGTTAGTCTACTTGTGTGTTTGTCTACTTGTGTGTTAGTCTACTTGTGTGTTAGTCTACTTGTGTGTTAGTTTACTTGTGTGTTTGTCTACTTGTGTGTTAGTTTACTTGTGTGTTAGTTTACTTGTGTGTTAGTCTACTTGTGTGTTAGTTTACTTGTGTGTTAGTCTACTTGTGTGTTAGTCTACTTGTGTGTTAGTTTACTTGTGTGTTAGTCTACTTGTGTGTTAGTCTACTTGTGTGTTTGTCTACTTGTGTGTTTGTCTACTTGTGTGTTAGTCTACTTGTGTGTTAGTTTACTTGTGTGTTAGTCTACTTGTGTGTTAGTCTAGAACAGCTGCGATCATCAAATGCAGGCCTATTAGAGGTCACCAGAAGCAGTCATAAGAAGATTGGTGATTCGGCCTTTGTCAATTACGCCCCAAAACTATGGAACAAATTACCCATAAATATTAGGGAAGCAAACACTAGACATTTTTAAAAGACAGCTTAAAACCTACCTTTTTACCGAAGCATTTAAGTAATTTTATCTCAAAAGGGTTTTCCTACTTTTATTAATTATATTATTGTTACTTTTAAGATGCATGTTTAAAGTTGGTTTCTCTCTTGAACAGAGATCTTATTGGGATTTTTATTTTTGTTTGAATTGTTTATCACTTGTATTATTGTTTTTATTGATTTTATGTAAAGCACCTTGAGCTGCAATTCTTGTATGAAATGTGCTATATAAATAAAGTCTTACTTACTTACTTAGTTGTGTGTTAGTCTACTTGTGTGTTAGTTTACTTGTGTGTTAGTCTACTTGTTGGACTCTGTCTTAAGACAGGGATTGAAATCCACAAAAGACGTGTGTGCGACATTATTTAAATCTGTAGTTGTATTTACTCTACCTTGCACGTGTATTTATGTTTTTTACATATTGGGTGTATTTGTGTTCCCCCCCCCCGGCCTGACCCGTAGTGCCTCATGTGTCATCTTCAGGCTCGTCAGGCAGGCTGACAGACAGGCAGGCTGACAGACAGGCAGGCTGACAGACAGGCAGGCTGACAGACAGATAGGCTGACAGACAGGGTATTAGCTGCTTCTGTCTGGTGTTGAGAGCAGAGCCTTGCTGATGAATAGAGAAAGTATGTAGGAACGCTGGGGACAAACATGTAGCCACACACACACACACACACACACACACACACACACACACACACACTGTATTCCCACAGCTACATTTGTCCTGACAGCTGTTGAATCTCTGGGTCTCCCTCTCTCTGTCTGTCTCTCAGAGATGGGACGTAACCAAGTACGACTACTTCATTACTCTACTTTGTTACCGCATCAATACTTTACTTCACTATTTATTTTTCAACTTTTTACTTTCACTATCTTTTTTTTTACACAAATATCTGTACTTTTTATTTCTTACATTTTCAAGCCAGACTTGTTACTTTAGTTTTAATCTGTATTTGGTGGCACAATCAATATTATTTCTTGTCATTGCCTCAGTCTCCCCTGCCTCTCCACCCCTCCTGGTCTCTGCCTCTCCACCCCTCCTGGTCTCTGCCTCGCCATCCCTCCTGGTCTCTGCCTCGCCATCCCTCCTGGTCTCTGCCTCGCCATCCCTCCTGGTCTCTGCCTCGCCATCCCTCCTGGTCTCTGCCTCTCCATCCCTCCTGGTCTCTACCTCGCCATCCCTCCTGGTCTCTGCCTCTCCACCCCTCCTGGTCTCTGCCTCTCAATCCCTCCTGGTCTCTACCTCTCCATCCCTCCTGGTCTCTGCCTCTCCACCCCTCCTGGTCTCTGCCTCTCCATCCCTCCTGGTCTCTGCCTCGCCATCCCTCCTGGTCTCTACCTCGCCATCCCTCCTGGTCTCTGCCTCTCCATCCCTCCTGGTCTCTGCCTCGCCATCCCTCCTGGTCTCTGCCTCGCCATCCCTCCTGGTCTCTGCCTCTCCACCCCTCCTGGTCTCTGCCTCTCCATCCCTCCTGGTCTCTGCCTCGCCATCCCTCCTGGTCTCTGCCTCGCCATCCCTCCTGGTCTCTGCCTCGCCATCCCTCCTGGTCACAGGGACAGAACCACCAACCCCCCCTGGATCAGCAGAGAAAGCGGGACGGGCCGCGCGGCGCTGGGAGTCCAGGAGGAGGTCAGGGCGGGTTTTTCCTTTTTGGGAATTGTAATTTCTTTTTAACCTCTAATTTAAAAAGGCCCAATGTTGAGCAAGAAACTGAAATAAGATTTTTTTAAATCAAGTAGAAATACACGTCTGTAGAATCGGCACCAATTTGTTGAAAGGAGAGAAAGATCATTCTAAATTGAGTTAAAACATTCCAGATCCTTCAAGATAGCCAGATTAGCCTTCTCAAGATTTTGAAACAGATAGCGATCATGACTCTGACATGTTAGAGGCTGTAAACATCTAGTCTGCCGTTTGGAAGAAAAGCAACTTTACATAAGAGCTGATGAAATGTGTTCAAGAGGGGTGATGATTTGTCGAGACATTTTAAAATGCCACAAGCTAGAGAATGCCAGGGTCTGGGATAGAGAACGCAGGATAGAGAACGAGGGCTAGAGAATGCCAGGTCATCATGGGCTTTATAGGATGGGTGGGGGGGGGGGGGGGATGGGGGGGAGGTTTGGGTAGAGGGTTGTCTGAGAGGGCCACCCACTTGGAGAAGGGCTGAGGAATGCTTTTTACCAGATTACCTGTCTGTCCCATGTTCTCTACCCCAGTCTCCTCTCACACCTTACTGGCCTGGCGCGTGTGTCTGTGTGAGAGAGTGTGTATGTGTGTGTGTGTGTGTGTGTGTGAGAGAGAGAGAGAGAGTGTATGTGTGTGTGAGAGGGAGAGAGAGAGTGTGTATGTGTGAGAGAGAGAGTGTATGTGTGTGTGAGAGAGAGATGGAGAGAGAGAGTGTGTATGTATGTGTGAGAGAGAGAGAGAGAGAGAGAGAGAGAGAGAGAGAGAGAGAGAGAGAGAGAGAGAGAGAGAGAGAGAGAGAGAGAGGTCACAGGTTCACAGGTCATGTCATACTGCAGCTAAACACAAGAGGGAGCACCTTCTAAAAGTGGTCTCAAATCTTTATTACTGTAAATAACTATCTGACAAAGGCTATCCATATATAACTCACAAGCAGCAAACAAAACCTCAAATACAGGCTTCCTAGAGCATCAATGTCCACTTAAAAACACCACAGGGCAATCAAAATGTGCCCTGTGGTGAAATCAAATTCAAAATGTGCACATTTTGAATTTGATTTCAATTTCAACCGTTTTACTAGCCCCAGCACTGCACCTTTTTACCCAGCTACGTCTGCAACAATGACACATTCATTACAATAAGGTGGGTTGGAGCAGGGAAACATCTAGAACATGCAGGGCAGGGGGTCCCTGAGGACCAGGGTTGAGGAACATTGCCTCACATGTTCTAAACCAGGGTTCTCCAACCCTGTTCTTGTAGAGCTGCCTGTCTGATGAGTTTTGCTCCAACCACACTTATCATATTTGATTCAACACTAGTTACCTGATCAACCAGCTCATTATTAGAACCATGTGTACTGGGTTAGGGTGAAAACCTGCAGGCAGGTATCTCTCCAGGAGCAGGGCTGGAGACCCCTCTGCTCAACACACATCCTCCTCAGAACAGCTGTGTGTACACAGACGCAGCATGTTGACATAGTTGATCCACATCTCCGCAGGCTCGTCCAGGCTGGCCAGTGTGTGTGTGTGTGTGTGTGTGTGTGTGTGTGTGGATCGCTGCCACCTGTGCCAGGTCAAACATGGACACTGGTGTATGTATATTTGCTGTGATCAGGGACATGACAGGGGCAACACCTTGGGTGGAGTGTGTGTGTGTGTGTGTACATATGGGGTGGTTTCTGTGGATGTGTGTGTGTACATGTTCGTGCAGCTTTGTGTATGTGTACATGTAGCTGTGTGTGTACATGTACATGCAGTTGTGTGTGTGTGTGTGTACATGTTCGTGCAGCTGTATGTGTGTGTGTGTGTACATGGGGGGTGGTGTCTGTGGGACGCTTCATTAGTGCTGAAAGAGTCTTACACACAGAGCTCCTGGTAGGCTGGGTTAGTTAAGTATGCGTGTGTCTTTCAATGTGTGTGTGTGTGCGTGTTTGTCTTTCAGTTTGTGAGTGTGTGTATGAGTGCGTGTGAGTGTGTGTGCGTGTGTGAGTGTTTGTGCGTGTGTGAGTATTTGTCTTTCAGTGAGTGTGTGGCAGGGCAGTGTGTTCAGCTTGAGAGCTGTATAAAGGGTGTGTGTGTACTTTTGTGTGTGTGTGTGTGTACTTGTGTGTGTGTGTGGGTGTGTGGGTGTGTGTGTGGGGGGGTCATAGCGACAGTTTAGATTGACAGATGCCATTGTGTGTTGGGGCTCTCCTGCTCAGTCTGTCAGCGGGCCAACAAGCTGTTCCATATCGCTGCTCCTCCCTTTATACAGCTCTCAAGCAGAACACACTGCCCTGCCACACACACACACACACACACACACACAACATGGAGGGGTCTGAGTGTCCACATGGAGGGATCACAGCCTGTGACAATGTCTGAGCACAAAACATACAACAGCAGGAGAAAAGATAAAGTGAAGGTTGTTTTGGATAAAAGTGACTGAAGATGTTCCCTCCTGTGTGCCCCTGCTGCTCTGCTGGGGACAGACTCATCTGATTGGCTATCATAGAAGAAAAGGCAGACTATTTAGTTTAAGACAGAGCTGTGAAATAACTTGTAAGTTTGTAGACAAATGTAATTACATGTTGATTACTCCGTCCCAGACAGGAACCAGACAGGATCTGCTGAGACGTTTCCCTCATGAAATATCTATGCAATCTGATGGCGCCATCTGGTGTTATAATTATAGGTTGCAAAGGGGTTAGCATGTGTGTTTTGGATGAAATTACCAAAAGGGTTAGTATGTGTGTTTTGGGGTAAATGACCAAAGGGGTTAGCATGGGTGTTTTGGGGGAAATGACCAAGAGGGTTAGCATGTGTGTTTTGGAAGAAATAATCAAAGGGGTTAGCAAGTGTGTTTTGAATAAAATGACCAAAGGGGTTAGTATGTGTGTTTTGGGGGAAATGACCAAAGGGGTTAGCATGGTTGTTTTGGAAGAAATGACCAAAGGGGTTAGTATGGGTGTTTTGGGGGAAATGACCAAAGGGGTTAGCATGTGTGTTTTGGAAGAAATGACCAAGAGGGTTAGCATGTGTGTTTTGGAAGAAATGAGCAAAGGGGTTAGTATGTGTGTTTTGGGGTAAATGACCAAAGGGGTTAGTATAGGTGTTTTGGAGGAAATGACCAAAGGGGTTAGCATGGTTGTTTTGGAGGAAATGACCAAAGGGGTTAGTATGTGTGTTTTGGATAAAATGACCAAAGGGGTTAGTATGTGTGTTTTGGGGAAATTACCAAACGGATTAGCATGTGTGTTTTGAATAAAATGACCAAAGGGGTTAGCTTGTGTGTTTTGGGGAAATGACCAAAGCGGTCAGTATGGGTGTTTTGGGGGAAATGACCAAAGGGGTTAGTATGTGTGTTTTGGGGGAAATGACCAAAGGGGTTAGCATGTGTGTTTTGGATGAAATGACCAAAGGGGTTAGTATGTGTGTTTTGGGGGAAATTACCAAGAGGGTTAGCATGTGTGTTTTGGAAGAAATGACCAAAGGGGTTAGTATGTGTGTTTTGGGGGAAATTACCAAGAGGGTTAGCATGTTTGTTTTGGAAGAAATGACCAAAGGGGTTAGTATGTGTGTTTTGGATAAAATGACCAAAGGGGTTAGCATGTGTGTTTTGGGGTAAATGACCAAAGGGGCTAGCATGTGTGTTTTGGATGAAATGACCGAAGGGATTAGTATGTGTGTTTTGGGGGAAATGACCGAAGGGGTTAGCATGTGTGTTTTCAATAAAATGACCAAAGGGATTAGTATGTGTGTTTTGGATAAAATGACCAAAGGGGTTAGCTTGTGTGTTTTGGGGAAATGACCAAAGCGGTCAGTATGGGTGTTTTGGGGGAAATGACCAAAGGGGTTAGTATGTGTGTTTTGGGGGAAATGACCAAAGGGGTTAGCATGTGTGTTTTGGATGAAATGACCAAAGGGGTTAGTATGTGTGTTTTGGGGGAAATTACCAAGAGGGTTAGCATGTGTGTTTTGGAAGAAATGACCAAAGGGGTTAGTATGTGTGTTTTGGGGGAAATTACCAAGAGGGTTAGCATGTTTGTTTTGGAAGAAATGACCAAAGGGGTTAGTATGTGTGTTTTGGATAAAATGACCAAAGGGGTTAGCATGTGTGTTTTGGGGTAAATGACCAAAGGGGCTAGCATGTGTGTTTTGGATGAAATGACCGAAGGGATTAGTATGTGTGTTTTGGGGGAAATGACCGAAGGGGTTAGCATGTGTGTTTTCAATAAAATGACCAAAGGGATTAGTATGTGTGTTTTGGATAAAATGACCAAAGGGGTTAGCTTGTGTGTTTTGGGGAAATGACCAAAGCGGTCAGTATGGGTGTTTTGGGGGAAATGACCAAAGGGGTTAGTATGTGTGTTTTGGGGGAAATGACCAAGAGGGTTAGCATGTGTGTTTTGGGGGAAATGACCAAAGGGATTAGTATGCGTGTTTTGGATGAAATGACCAATGGGGTTAGCATGTGTGTTTTGCGGTAAATGACCAAAGGGGTTAGCATGTGTGTTTTGGATGAAATGACCAAAGGGTTTAGTATGTGTGTTTTGGATGAAATGACCAAAGGGGTTAGTATGTGTGTGTTGGGGGAAATGACCAAGAGGGTTAGCATGCGTGTTTTGGATGAAATGACCAAAGGGGTTAGTATGTGTGTTTTGAATAAAATGACCAAAGGGATTAGTGTGTGTGTTTTGGATAAAATGACCAAAGGGGTTAGCGTGTGTGTTTTGAATAAAATGACCAAAGGGATTAGTATGTGTGTTTTGGATAAAATGACCAAAGGGGTTAGCATGTGTGTTTTGGGGTAAATGACCAAAGGGATTAGCATGTGTGTTTTGGATGAAATGACCAAAGGGGTTAGTATGAGTGTTTTGAATAAAATGACCAAAGGGATTAGTGTGTGTGTTTTGGATAAAATGACCAAAGGGGTTAACGTGTGTGTTTTGAATAAAATGACCAAAGGGATTAGTATATGTGTTTTGGATAAAATGACCAAAGGGGTTAGCATGTGTGTTTTGGATGAAATGACCAAAGGGGTTAGTATGTGTGTTTTGGGGGAAATTACCAAGAGGGTTAGCATGTGTGTTTTGGAAGAAATGACCAAAGGGGTTAGTATGTGTGTTTTGGGGGAAATTACCAAGAGGGTTAGCATGTTTGTTTTGGAAGAAATGACCAAAGGGGTTAGTATGTGTGTTTTGGATAAAATGACCAAAGGGGTTAGCATGTGTGTTTTGGGGTAAATGACCAAAGGGGCTAGCATGTGTGTTTTGGATGAAATGACCGAAGGGATTAGTATGTGTGTTTTGGGGGAAATGACCGAAGGGGTTAGCATGTGTGTTTTCAATAAAATGACCAAAGGGATTAGTATGTGTGTTTTGGATAAAATGACCAAAGGGGTTAGCTTGTGTGTTTTGGGGAAATGACCAAAGCGGTCAGTATGGGTGTTTTGGGGGAAATGACCAAAGGGGTTAGTATGTGTGTTTTGGGGGAAATGACCAAAGGGGTTAGCATGTGTGTTTTGGATGAAATGACCAAAGGGGTTAGTATGTGTGTTTTGGGGGAAATTACCAAGAGGGTTAGCATGTGTGTTTTGGAAGAAATGACCAAAGGGGTTAGTATGTGTGTTTTGGGGGAAATTACCAAGAGGGTTAGCATGTTTGTTTTGGAAGAAATGACCAAAGGGGTTAGTATGTGTGTTTTGGATAAAATGACCAAAGGGGTTAGCATGTGTGTTTTGGGGTAAATGACCAAAGGGGCTAGCATGTGTGTTTTGGATGAAATGACCGAAGGGATTAGTATGTGTGTTTTGGGGGAAATGACCGAAGGGGTTAGCATGTGTGTTTTCAATAAAATGACCAAAGGGATTAGTATGTGTGTTTTGGATAAAATGACCAAAGGGGTTAGCTTGTGTGTTTTGGGGAAATGACCAAAGCGGTCAGTATGGGTGTTTTGGGGGAAATGACCAAAGGGGTTAGTATGTGTGTTTTGGGGGAAATGACCAAGAGGGTTAGCATGTGTGTTTTGGGGGAAATGACCAAAGGGATTAGTATGCGTGTTTTGGATGAAATGACCAATGGGGTTAGCATGTGTGTTTTGCGGTAAATGACCAAAGGGGTTAGCATGTGTGTTTTGGATGAAATGACCAAAGGGTTTAGTATGTGTGTTTTGGATGAAATGACCAAAGGGGTTAGTATGTGTGTGTTGGGGGAAATGACCAAGAGGGTTAGCATGCGTGTTTTGGATGAAATGACCAAAGGGGTTAGTATGTGTGTTTTGAATAAAATGACCAAAGGGATTAGTGTGTGTGTTTTGGATAAAATGACCAAAGGGGTTAGCGTGTGTGTTTTGAATAAAATGACCAAAGGGATTAGTATGTGTGTTTTGGATAAAATGACCAAAGGGGTTAGCATGTGTGTTTTGGGGTAAATGACCAAAGGGATTAGCATGTGTGTTTTGGATGAAATGACCAAAGGGGTTAGTATGAGTGTTTTGAATAAAATGACCAAAGGGATTAGTGTGTGTGTTTTGGATAAAATGACCAAAGGGGTTAACGTGTGTGTTTTGAATAAAATGACCAAAGGGATTAGTATATGTGTTTTGGATAAAATGACCAAAGGGGTTAGCATGTGTGTTTTGGATGAAATGACCAAAGGGGTTAGTATGTGTGTTTTGGGGGAAATTACCAAGAGGGTTAGCATGTGTGTTTTGGAAGAAATGACCAAAGGGGTTAGTATGTGTGTTTTGGGGGAAATTACCAAGAGGGTTAGCATGTTTGTTTTGGTAGAAATGACCAAAGGGGTTAGTATGTGTGTTTTGGATAAAATGACCAAAGGGGTTAGCATGTGTGTTTTGGGGTAAATGACCAAAGGGGCTAGCATGTGTGTTTTGGATGAAATGACCGAAGGGATTAGTATGTGTGTTTTGGGGGAAATGACCGAAGGGGTTAGCATGTGTGTTTTCAATAAAATGACCAAAGGGATTAGTATGTGTGTTTTGGATAAAATGACCAAAGGGGTTAGCTTGTGTGTTTTGGGGAAATGACCAAAGCGGTCAGTATGGGTGTTTTGGGGGAAATGACCAAAGGGGTTAGTATGTGTGTTTTGGGGGAAATGACCAAGAGGGTTAGCATGTGTGTTTTGGGGGAAATGACCAAAGGGATTAGTATGCGTGTTTTGGATGAAATGACCAATGGGGTTAGCATGTGTGTTTTGCGGTAAATGACCAAAGGGGTTAGCATGTGTGTTTTGGATGAAATGACCAAAGGGTTTAGTATGTGTGTTTTGGATGAAATGACCAAAGGGGTTAGTATGTGTGTTTTGGGGGAAATGACCAAGAGGGTTAGCATGCGTGTTTTGGATGAAATGACCAAAGGGGTTAGTATGTGTGTTTTGAATAAAATGACCAAAGGGATTAGTGTGTGTGTTTTGGATAAAATGACCAAAGGGGTTAGCGTGTGTGTTTTGAATAAAATGACCAAAGGGATTAGTATGTGTGTTTTGGATAAAATGACCAAAGGGGTTAGCATGTGTGTTTTGGGGTAAATGACCAAAGGGATTAGCATGTGTGTTTTGGATGAAATGACCAAAGGGGTTAGTATGAGTGTTTTGAATAAAATGACCAAAGGGATTAGTGTGTGTGTTTTGGATAAAATGACCAAAGGGGTTAGCGTGTGTGTTTTGAATAAAATGACCAAAGGGATTAGTATGTGTGTTTTGGATAAAATGACCAAAGGGGTTAGCATGTGTGTTTTGGGGTAAATGACCAAAGGGATTAGCATGTGTGTTTTGGATGAAATGACCAAAGGGGTTAGTATGAGTGTTTTGAATAAAATGACCAAAGGGATTAGTGTGTGTGTTTTGGATAAAATGACCAAAGGGGTTAACGTGTGTGTTTTGAATAAAATGACCAAAGGGATTAGTATATGTGTTTTGGATAAAATGACCAAAGGGGTTAGCATGTGTGTTTTGGATGAAATGACCAAAGGGGTTAGTATGTGTGTTTTGGGGGAAATTACCAAGAGGGTTAGCATGTGTGTTTTGGAAGAAATGACCAAAGGGGTTAGTATGTGTGTTTTGGGGGAAATTACCAAGAGGGTTAGCATGTTTGTTTTGGAAGAAATGACCAAAGGGGTTAGTATGTGTGTTTTGGATAAAATGACCAAAGGGGTTAGCATGTGTGTTTTGGGGTAAATGACCAAAGGGGCTAGCATGTGTGTTTTGGATGAAATGACCGAAGGGATTAGTATGTGTGTTTTGGGGGAAATGACCGAAGGGGTTAGCATGTGTGTTTTCAATAAAATGACCAAAGGGATTAGTATGTGTGTTTTGGATAAAATGACCAAAGGGGTTAGCTTGTGTGTTTTGGGGAAATGACCAAAGCGGTCAGTATGGGTGTTTTGGGGGAAATGACCAAAGGGGTTAGTATGTGTGTTTTGGGGGAAATGACCAAGAGGGTTAGCATGTGTGTTTTGGGGGAAATGACCAAAGGGATTAGTATGCGTGTTTTGGATGAAATGACCAATGGGGTTAGCATGTGTGTTTTGCGGTAAATGACCAAAGGGGTTAGCATGTGTGTTTTGGATGAAATGACCAAAGGGTTTAGTATGTGTGTTTTGGATGAAATGACCAAAGGGGTTAGTATGTGTGTTTTGGGGGAAATGACCAAGAGGGTTAGCATGCGTGTTTTGGATGAAATGACCAAAGGGGTTAGTATGTGTGTTTTGAATAAAATGACCAAAGGGATTAGTGTGTGTGTTTTGGATAAAATGACCAAAGGGGTTAGCGTGTGTGTTTTGAATAAAATGACCAAAGGGATTAGTATGTGTGTTTTGGATAAAATGACCAAAGGGGTTAGCATGTGTGTTTTGGGGTAAATGACCAAAGGGATTAGCATGTGTGTTTTGGATGAAATGACCAAAGGGGTTAGTATGAGTGTTTTGAATAAAATGACCAAAGGGATTAGTGTGTGTGTTTTGGATAAAATGACCAAAGGGGTTAACGTGTGTGTTTTGAATAAAATGACCAAAGGGATTAGTATGTGTGTTTTGGATAAAATGACCAAAGGGGTTAGCATGTGTGTTTTGGATGAAATGACCAAAGGGGTTAGTATGTGTGTTTTGGGGGAAATTACCAAGAGGGTTAGCATGTGTGTTTTGGAAGAAATGACCAAAGGGGTTAGTATGAGTGTTTTGAATAAAATGACCAAAGGGATTAGTGTGTGTGTTTTGGATAAAATGACCAAAGGGGTTAACGTGTGTGTTTTGAATAAAATGACCAAAGGGATTAGTATGTGTGTTTTGGATGAAATTACCAAAGGGGTTAGTATGTGTGTTTTGGGGGAAATGACCAAGAGGGTTAGCATGCGTGTTTTGGATAAAATGACCAAAGGGGTTGGCATGAGTGTTTTGAATAAAATTATCAAAGGGATTAGCATGTGTGTTTGGATAAAATGACCAAAGGGATTAGTATGTGTGTTTTGGATAAAATGACCAAAGGGGTTAGCTTGTGTGTTTTGGGGAAATGACCAAAGGGGTTAGCATGTGTGTTTTGGATGAAATGACCAAAGGGGTTAGCATGTGTGTTTTGGATGAAATGACCAAAGGGGTTAGCATGTGTGTTTTGGATGAAATGACCAAAGGGGTTAGCATGTGTGTTTTGGATGAAATGACCAAAGGGGTTAGCATGTGTGTTTTGGATGAAATGACCAAAGGGATTAGTATGTGTGTTTTGGATAAAATGACCAAAGGGGTTGGCATGAGTGTTTTGAATAAAATTATCAAAGGGATTAGCATGTGTGTTTGGATAAAATGACCAAAGGGATTAGTATGTGTGTTTTGGATAAAATGACCAAAGGGGTTAGCTTGTGTGTTTTGGGGAAATGACCAAAGGGGTTAGCATGTGTGTTTTGGATGAAATGACCAAAGGGGTTAGCATGTGTGTTTGGATAAAATGACCAAAGGGGTTAGTATGTGTGTTTTGGATGAAATGACCAAAGGGATTAGTATGTGTGTTTTGGATAAAATGACCAAAGGGGTTAGCTTGTGTGTTTTGGGGAAATGACCAAAGGGGTTAGCATGTGTGTTTGGATAAAATGACCAAAGGGATTAGTATGTGTGTTTTGGATAAAATGACCAAAGGGGTTAGCATGTGTGTTTTGGATGAAATGACCAAAGGGGTTAGCATGTGTGTTTTGGATGAAATGACCAAAGGGGTTAGTATCAGGGTTCGAATTACAGTTTCTTCCCATCCGCTGCTGTCCTCTTCAACAAGGCCAAGGGCTCACACTGAATTTAGCCACTATCTGTACAATGAGACCTTGACACCCTCATTGAAATTTGCACTATGTTACACTATTTGTATTTTTTGCACTATTTGTATTTTTTATACTATTTGAATTTGACATTGTATATTATGGACATTTAATATTTAATATTCTTTATTTTATTCTTAGGATTAGTGAGACTTTGTAGCTTTAGTATAGGTAGACCACATACTTAAGTTAAGATTCCTAAATGTTGAATGTTTACACCTTCCTGCCAAAGTAAATTCCTTGTCTGTGCAAACTTTCATGGCGATTAAAACTTTTTCGGATTCTGATTCTGATTCCACATGCAGTGTTGGGTAAGACATGCCCTCTAGAGGCAGAGGAAGGAACAGCACATGACAGCAACATAACCGTGTTTTGGTATTTATTTCAATAAGTTACATTGAGAGATTTTTATCAGTATTTTTTTTCTTACATCAAGCATTTTGTCTCCAAGTTATCCAGTGCAGGAAAGAAACTGAATCAAAATCAAATCATGAAAATAAATTAAACAGGAGAAGAAGAATTCAAAGACATCAATTGTGTGCATCACAAAGAATCCCTCCCTTCACAATAAGTCCTATATAAGTACTGTATATATTGTATATGTATATATATATACACATCTATATGTATATACTTTTATCACAGTTACAAAAATAAGGTACGGTACTGTAGATGTGCGACTATACACACAGGGTGATGACAGAACACTGAAAAGCTGTACAGTCCTCACTGAGGCCAAAGATAAACACAATAATTGATAATAAAAAAAGAAATAAAATTAAGGAAATATATACCCTTAAAAAAAAAATCCAGCCAGTGCCATATACCCATGGTTTCTCCACCATATACCCCTGGTTCCTCCACCAATGAACAAGACTTTCATACAAAAACTTGTGCTTCCTTTTAAAAAAACGAAACAAAAAAACATGTTTTTGAAGGGTGTTTATCATTGAATTAGCGTTCAGAATCTTCATACTGCATTGGTCTGTTGTCATAGAGACATCCACACGTTGATTTCAGTGCTGAAACAAAACTAAGTTTGACAAAACAATTTCATGTTTACCTCATCACAGAAGCACCTGTCACTAAAAGCCCTCTTCACATCGCATGGTAAACACACACAAACAGCTGACCAGCCCGCACATATACCCACCCTCGCAAGCACAGCCACGTACAAAAATGGGTTAAATACTATTCTTATTGCCCCTTGTTACACACAGTCTCTGTAATTTTGCAGAGGACATTTTTACAGGAAAGCCACTGAATAAGAGATGCTTGAAATGAAAGGGAACAGGTGTAGGCCTACATAGGAGCTGTGTGTGAGCTGTGTGTGAGCTGTGTGTGAGCTGTGTGTGAGAGAATCCAGTTGCTTGGTGTGTAGTGGTAGAATATGACGACAGTAGTTTGAGTTGTGGATGTAACCGATGTTCCCAGTCTCGTACGGGGGGTTAGGCAACAGGGGAGTGTCAGGGGAGAGATGGACGTCTTTAGGCTACAGGTGACATGTTTTTATTTAATACTGAATGGGATGAGAAGGGTTTATGAAAATTTGACCCAAAACTAGAAGGCCTATTTCAAGCGGGAACAGAAGGAGAATTGGACTTTCATCTGGGAACAAACATTCTTCGCAGTATAAAAAAAAGAGAAATTCCACATATGGTTTAACAGAAATTTTGCCATTTATGTTACACACATTGTAGAAAATCTCCTTTTCCCCCATTTAGGCATAAGTTGAAGTTTTTTATTACTTAACCACAAGCTCTGTTTCTCCAGTCTCATTGCTTATAAATAGCTACACTATTGAAGACTACCTGACTTCTAAAAGACATTCTCCTAAAAGAGAGGAATACCTCACTTCAGCTGAAGAAAATACGTCTAGCTCCGATAAGCGGTAAATTCCTATAAGTATTTTTTATATCACAATACATTGACCATTTTTCACAAATATTTCCACGTCATTAATAAAATACACACTGATTTTTTTAATCATATATTTTTTTTAAACGAATTTCATACTGAGAAGAAAGCTTCAGCTCTGGTTTGACGTCACTTAAAACAGTTGAACTCCACAATCTGTATTTTTTTATTTTGAGTTTTGCTTGTTGCCATAAATATTAATTACCAATTGTTTATCATTGGCTCAAATATACAGTACAGAGATTTGACAGAGATGTGGTTTTCAGAACGGCAATATTTTTTATGCTGTGTATATATATATATATATATATATATATATATATATATGTACATATATATACATACTGTGTATATCTGCCATGGATAAGCTCTCAGCTCTGTCAGAGCTCAATGCAGCGGTGTCCAGCAGGTAAATTTTTGCGTCTTAAATCACGTTAGACAGAATCCACATAGAGAGCCCTCTCTCTCTATCCTAATCAGGTCTGTTTAGGAAATCGCTTATTTAGGATAGGCGATCGTTCATTTTGCGTGCATGAGGATGGAGTGGTTTTGATTATTTTGTTCTGCCGCCCTGAACCCTCATTGAATGACAGCCGGAAGTTGAGGAGGAGACTGTCTGGGGAAACAGTCTGCGTGAGATGAAGGCCAACTCCCCGAAGAAACAACCTAAGCATGCAAACAGAAGACCTTCCACTTTTTTTTTTCTTTCTTATATATATTTTTTGCCCTCGGAGACGGGAGTTATAAAACCTAAACATAGATTCAGCTCGAACGTTCCTACAAGTTAAATCTGAAGAATAAGTTCAAACACAGAACAGTCGTAAGGGGTAAAACATGCTTACAGCAACGAGCATACTGGGGGAGGTGAAATAAGTGAACCTGTATGATATGAGACAGTGAGAAAAAGTGCTATCTAGAAGTTTTCACAAACACAGAGAAGAAGAGAGCCGGCCATTTTGGAAAATACTTATCAGCCAATGAACACCTGGCCTGAACAAGGGAGGACAGGGAGAGACTGCAGGAGCTGAAAGAGAAACTCCTGAAAGAAACCATAAATCACCCATCTGAAAAGATCACGACCCCCAGCTTAGTGTTTGAACCAGTAGTGTGTGATGCCCACAGTGGCATTCAAAACCCCAATGTCTTTAGCTATTCCTCTCCCTCCTGGCTTGACGCCATCGGTCCCAGCTCAACCTCACCACTGGCTTGCTTCCCATCTGTGTATGGCGTTGTCTTCTCCTCGTAGTGAAGGGGGGTTACCAGGAACGTTCAGGAGTGGAGGGGCGGGGATGCAGGGGGGCGGGGGGGAGAGAGGGGACGGGAGACGGGGAAACAGCTTCTCTGCTGCCGCCGCTAAAGCCAACCAAGCGACTTCTGGCGCCGGCCGAGGAGCGCCCTCTAGTGGGGGAGCGGGACGAGGATGTCCACGTAGTTGACTGGGAAGAAGCCAGAGTTGCCGTGCAGCATTCCCTCGTACCAGTTGTCGTCGATCTTGTTGGTCAGGGTGATGATGTCACCCTCCTTGAAGCCCAGCTCTCCCTCGTTCTCCGGGTCGAAGTCGTACAGGGCACGGCAGCAGGGCTGGTCCAGGGGGGCTGGGGGGGGGGGGGAAGGTAGTCAGCAGTTGTCTCAGAAGTGAATGCTGGAGAACTGTAAGAAGACAGAAAGTGAGTGAACGACATTCTTGGGGAGAGAGGGGCTCACCTGGTGACCTGGCTGAAAGGGGGAGGGAGGAGAGAGAGAGGGGGAGGGGGAGGGAGAGAGTGGGAGGGAGAGAGAGAGAGTGGGAGGGAGAGAGAGAGAGAAGGAGGGGAGACAGACCACATAGGTGAAATAATCAGCTGTCAGACTTACTGAGGGGACAAAAAGGGAGAGAAAGATCAAAGGACAAATTGGAGGAAAATCAAAGTGAAAGAAAGAACAAGAAAACAGACAAAGGAACACAGAAAACTGCAGGAGGAGACAGGAGGAGACAAGAGGAGACAGGAGGAGACAGGAGTAGGAGACAGGAGGAGACAAGAGGAGACAGGATGAGAAGACAGGAGGAGACAGGATGAGACAGGATGAGAAGACAGGAGGAGACAGGATGAGATGAGAGGAGAAGACAGGATGAGAAGACAGGAGACAGGAGAAGGAGACAGGAGGAGACTAGAGGAGACAGGAGAAGATGAGAGGAGACTCAAAAAAAACAGACAAAGCAGTTGACGGCGGGTTACAGACAGAGTGATTTAGAGAGACAGGAGACAGGAGAAGGAGACAGACAGACAGAGTGATTTAGAGAGAGTTTGTTTTCTCTCCTCACTTCACTCTGGGCTCACCTGGCGACCTGGCTGCAAAGGGGAGAAGGGGAGGAGGAGGAGGCGGAGGAGGAGGAGAAAGAGAACAATAGAGGTGATTATGTCCCAGTAACATTTGATAGAGTGATGGATGGAGGGATGAATAAACGGGTAGATGGACGATGCAGGGATGGTTGGAGATGCAGGAATGACTTTGCTGGCAAATAAAAAGAGCGAGATTGGAGAGAGATGGAGAGATAGAGATGGAAAGATAGAGAGAGAGAGAGAGAGAGAGAGAGGTGGCTTATCTCTCCGCTCCCTCCTGGCTCACCTGGGGATCGTGCTGTAAAGCGGAGAAGAGAAAGCGATCGCATAGGAAAGACAGAACGAAAACAAAAGCAGTTGTGTTAAATAAAGCATTAGAGAGCCAGGCCAGCGTGGATGGAGGGATGGAGGAGGGATGGAGGAGGGATGGAGGAGGGATGGAGGAAGGATGGAGGAGGGATGGAGGAGGGATGGAGGAGGGATGGAGGAAGGGTGGAGGAGGGATGGAGGAGGGATGGAGGAGGGATGGAGGAGGGATGGAGGAGGGATGGACAGGTAAGAGGAGGTAGAAACACAGAGGAAGTGATGGATGATTGTAGTCCTCACCTGGAGACCTGGCTGCTGAGAGAGGAGGGAAGAGAACAGGAACTGGGTTTGGTTTGTATTTGTTTACGCTTGACGGATGGATAGATGAGAGGAACAGGAAGAGAAAGAGACATGCAGACTGATGGAGAGACAGACAGGCAGAGTGACAGACAGGGAGAGTAACAGACAGGCAGAGAGAAAGAGAGACAGACAAGGTGAGACACAGTCAGGCAGACAGAGAGACAGAGAGGCAGGCAGTGAGAAAGAAAGACAGGCAGACAGAAAGAAAGGGACCTCCAGCCACAGCACAGCCAGCTGACAGATGGACAAGCAGGCACAGAGCCGCAGGACCAGGGATGGACAGATGAGGGAGGAGGAGAGCTGAGGCACAAAGCCTCCTACCTGGGGACTTAGCAGAACCGCTGTGAATACCTCCGTTATGGTTCTCACTGATGGAGAAATCCATGGAGGTCCTCGGCTTGGGGACAAACTCTTTCCTGGGCTTGTTGGAGGAATCTCTTATCCTGGAGGACGAGGACACACAACCAGGATGGAGAAACAATCATGAGCCTGCAACTGTAGATGTGACTGGTGGGTGTGGCTTAGTGTGACTGGTGGGTGTGGCTTAGTGTGACTGGTGGGTGTGGCTTAGTGTGACTGGTGGGTGTGGCTCAGTGGGCATTTGACTGGGGGTGTGGCTCAGTGTGACTGGTGGGTGTGGCTCAGTGTGACTGGTGGGTGTGGCTCAGTGTGACTGGTGTGTGTGGCTCAGTGTGACTGGGGGTGTGGCTCAGTGTGACTGGTGGGTGTGGCTCAGTGTGACTGGTGGGTGTGGCTCAGTGTGACTGGTGGGTGTGGCTCAGTGTGACTGGTGGGTGTGGCTCAGTGTGACTGGTGGGTGTGGCTCAGTGTGACTGGTGGGTGTGGCTCAGTAGGTCGTGCATTTGACTGTAAATAGAGAGGTTGACAGTTCCTCTACAACATCTCAACTCATGGGCTTGTCTCCTCATGTCTCCGGATACTAGTTTGTGTGCGGTGCGTGTGTGTAGATGGCAGTTTGTGTGCGGTGCGTGTGCGGTGCGTGTGTGTAGATGTTGATGTAGTCCTGACCGTTCCTCCATCTTGCTAGAGAGCTGTGTGAGGATCTCAGCGGCGCGGCTGTGGTACTCCACCTGAGCCTGGACCAGGGACGCCAGCTGGCTCACCTGCTCGATCTGCTGTGACACAGGAGGAGCGCGGGGACGACTATTACACACGGGCGTCATGGCAACCGCATCCTGATTCCACTACTTCCTGCTTTCCCTGACTTGCAGGAGTCAGGTTTACGTTGAGGTTAGGGAATGGTGTGTGTGTGCGTGCGTGTGTGTGAGAGAGTGGAAGTGAAGGATAGGAGGGGTGAAGAATATAAAAGGCAAGACAGAGAGGAGATAGGAGAAGAGGAGGAGTGGAGGGGGAATGGAAAGATTAAAAGGGTGGAGGGAGCAGTGGGGAAGAAAAGGAGGGGGAAGTAGAGAGAGGAGAAAGGAAGGGGGGAGGAGAGAGAGGAGAGAGAAAGGGGGGAGGAGAGAGAGGAGAAAGGAAGGGGGGAGGAGAGAGAGGAGAGAGAAAGGGGGGAGGAGAGAGAAAGGGGGGAGGAGAGAGAAAGGGGGGAGGAGAGAGATCCATAGTCCTTACGTCGCTCTCCAGAAGGTTGAACATGCTCTGCTCAGCGATCTCCTTGGAGTCATCAAACTTCTCCAGCGCCTGCTTGATCTCATCGTCCAGCACCTTTCCCTGACGCTTCTTCTTGTAGTCAAAGTCCAGACGACGACCCTCCATCTTCTTCAGGTGGTGCTGGACACAGGAAGGGGCAGAGACAACAGGGTCAAGGGTTAAACACTGTTGACGTCACCCGGAACAAATGTACTAGGGCTCAGCATTTATTTGGGGTCTTTAAAGACCCCAAAGAAAGCCCCCAGATGAAGAAATTATTTTACTTTAAAAGGATTTATAATGGGGAATTATATTGAAGTTAACAGTCATATAATCTCATAATTTTTCTCTGCCTCTTTGCACAGAGCAGAGTAATGTAACAGAACAGCATCAGGCCCCAGGCTAGCCCCGCCTGCTCTGAGAGATCACAATGTCACAGTTGATTCTCCTTCAAGACAGAAGAAAACTAGTTTAAACAAATAAAGCTGTCCTCTGCTTCTTAACTTTATCTAGCTTGTTATTGATCTACTAGTCTGGCAGAGATAGAGCACGAGAGATAGAGAGAGAGAGAGAGAGAGAGAGAGAGAGAGAGAGAGAGAGAGAGAGAGAGAGAGAGAGAGAGAGAGAGAGAGAGAGAGAGAGAGAGAGAGAGAGAGAGAGAGAGAGAGAGAGAGAGAGGATGGATGTAATTGCATTTGTAACTGCAACAGAGGTTCATTTATCTCCCCCTCAGGACAGCAGTAGATTCCTTCTCTGAATGACTCTGTGGACATGAAATAACTGAAGATTGGTTGTTGATCTATGATGCAACTCGACAAAACACTTATATATGGACCTTGCTTTGTGCATGGGGTCATTATCAAGCCAATTAATGGTCCTAACCAGTTTCAGCCGGTCTTAACCAGTTTCAGCCAGTCCTAACTGGTCCAGACTCACCTGGATCTCCTTCAGGTCCTTGTCGTGGAGGTTCTGAAGCGGGTCGATGAAGTTCTGCTTCACCTCCATATCCAGAGCGTCCTTCACCTCCCCCAGCTCCCTCATGGACTCCCCAGCATCAATCAGAGCCAGGCCTGACACAAACACACAAACACACATACAACTGTTTTAAACAGCTACAGTTGTTTCCAGCTGTGCTCAGACTCCCAGCTGGGGTGGAAACCACGCCCCCGTTTGCTCACCAAAGTTGGACTCCTCCCCCAGCTCTCGTCCAAACTTCTGCATGGACTCCCCCAGGATGGTCTCAGCCTGGGTGTAGCCCGGACCCTTCTCCTGCCCACGCATCTTAGACATGGAGTTGATCATGCTCATCTTGGCCCTGGAGGCTGGGGAGACCAGGCACACACACACACACGTACGCACACACACACACAGTCAGTCAGTCAGCCATCAGACTCCAAGCACCCAAACAGTGTGTGTGTGTGTGTGGTGTGTGTGTGTGTCTCACCTGGGTTGGGCTGTAGATACTCTGTGGTCTTGGTCATGATGTCCAACACTGCCCTGCTGGTGGTGTCCACCTTCTACACAGAGGAAGGGAAGGAGGAGAAGAAGAGGGAGAGGAGGAGAGAGAGATGAAGAAGGATGAAAACCACAATGGAATTGACCTATCGCTAAGCCCCGCCCCCCTTAGTTACTGTTGCTAACTCGGACAAGCTATCGCAGCTGACTAGAGTTTTAGCCGTCAAAAGGGACTTCATTATGCAATGAATGGAGGGATACGTTCAGAATTTAAAAATAGATATGGTGGATGACAAACTTAAATTGGAGGCGAGAATTTACAGATCTCAATGCAAGAGGGCGACGCTTCATCTCACGGTCGTCACGATTCAGGATAAGTTATCCTGAATCGTGGCAAATCCTGAATCGTGGATATCCAATGCTTGGCAAGACCAGCATTGTTGATGCACCGCAGGGTTAGATTAGCTATATTAATTTACCTTCAGTTAATTTAACTAATCTGGATAGGCACTGAGATGTAAACCTACGTTTATTAGTTTATTTACTAGCATTACCCTGTCCCTGACAGGGCAGTGTCCTAACTTTCTAGCTAGTGAATAGCTAGCCAAACGTTATACGTAGCTAATAACGTTAACGTTAGCTAGTTTTAACCAGAGATAACTTGCCTAAGCCTAGCATAACATCAGTGGTGAAAGTAAGCCGGTACTGTCAATGACAATAACAGACATCCCAAGTCTCCCGGAAGGGGGGCTACCTCCCAGAAATGAGTCTCTGCAGGTTGGGATGTCTGCAATAATGTGATGACATCCTTGTTTATCTTCGTTACGTTGAGTTGACTGTGTGGTCTGCTACACAGCTTTATCCACCGGAGACATTTAGCCCTCTTGTTTTGGTTTGGGAAATGGGATAAAATATACCCCATTGCCCATCCTCTCATGACACCTCGTATCAGTGTTGCATCTGCCCCATGCACATCATTTGACCATTGTTTTACACTTAAACCCGATAAAACAAGAGAAGAATCCCTTTTCCTAATGCTACTCTATGGAGTTGTAAACTGAAGTTTTCCGAGTGCAGCTGTTACTAAACTGCCATTGGCCCGTTTGCGTTCGAGGGGCGGGGCTCAGCGATAGGTCAATTGTAGAGGAGGGGAAGAAGAGAGAGAGAAACAAAATGGACGGAAGCCATCATTGTGTGCAGACTGTGTGGCACGAACAGAGAGATGGAGGAGGAGAGATGGAGGAGGAGATATGGAGGAGGAGAGATATAGGAGGAGGAGAGATATAGGAGGAGAGATGGAGGAGAGATGGAGGAGGAGATATGGAGGAGGAGAGATGGAGGAGGAGAGATATAGGAGGAGAGATGGAGGAGATATAGGAGGAGAGATGGAGGAGATATGGAGGAGGAGAGATGGAGGAGGAGATATAGGAGGAGAGATGGAGGAGGAGAGATGGAGGAGGAGAGATGGAGGAGGAGAGATGGAGGAGGAGAGATATAGGAGAAGAGATGGAGGAGATATAGGAGGAGAGATGGAGGAGATATAGGAGGAGAGATGGAGGAGGAGAGATGGAGGAGGAGATATAGGAGGAGAGATGGAGGAGAGATATAGGAGGAGAGATGGAGGAGGAGAGATGGAGGAGGAGAGATGGAGGAGGAGAGATGGAGGAGGAGAGATATAGGAGGAGAGATGGAGGAGGAGAGATATAGGAGGAGAGATGGAGGAGGAGAGATGGAGGAGGAGAGATGGAGGAGGAGAGATGGAGGAGGAGAGATGCAGAGCAGACAGCTGGGGAGGAGAGCTATGCTGTTCCCATGTCTGAGGCTCGCTGCCAGGCCTCCACACACACACACACACACACACACACACACACACACACACACACACACACAGCTATACTCTGTGTGTGTCTATGTGTGTCTCTCCA
>NC_085031.1:17394914-17449914 GCF_963692335.1 Osmerus eperlanus | reverse complement strand
ATTTAGGTAATGGATTAATTATCTTGAACTCAGTTAGATAGTGGCCTGTATAGATGATTTCTGAGGCCGCTTGAACACAGTTAGCTGGTAAGCTACATTTGAGCTAAGTTAACATTCACACACGAACACGAGTACATAGACGCACTCTCCTGCAGGGAGAGGACAGAAGGAGACGTGAGAGGAGCACTTCAAGAATATAGAGAGATTAGGGAGTGAGAGGGAGGTAGAGAAATTACACAAATATGCAGAGAAAAGAGAGGGAGGAAGAGAGAGAGAGAAAATATATAGCCATCCCTCTCTCCTCCTTCTACTATTCCTCTCTCTCCCCCCCCCTCTCCCTCTCTAAAGAGCAGACAAGGTGACATTTTGGGCAGCAGCAGCATTAGGTCTTCACACACACACACACACACACACTCTCTCGTCACACATGCATGGGATGCGTGTGGGTATTTATAGACCGGCACACACACACACACACACACATCTTAATCCATCAGGCTACGCAAGTAATCAGCATGGCCTCCACAGGCTTCAGTACACCATCATCCCTACACACCATCATCCCTACACACCATCATCCCTACACACCATCCTGCCTACACACCATCATCCCTACACACCATCATCCCTACACACCATCACCCCTACACACCATCATCCCTACACACCATCCTGCTACACACCATCATCCCTACACACCATCATCCCTACACACCCATCCTGCCTACACACCATCATCCCTACACACCATCATCCCTACACACCATCATCCCTACACACCATCCTGCCTACACACAATCATCCCTACACACCATCATCCCTACACACCATCACCCTACACACCATCATCCCTACACACCATCCTGCCTACACACCATCATCCCTACACACCATCCTCCTACACACCATCATCCCTACACACCATCATCCCTACACACCATCCTGCCTTCACACCATCACCCCTACACACCATCATCCCTACACACCATCATCCCTACACACCATCATTCCTACACACCATCATCCCTACAACACCATCCTGCCTACACACCATCATCCCTACACACCATCATCCCTACACACCATCACCCCTACACACCATCATCCCTACACACCATCCTGCCTACACACCATCATCCCTACACACCATCCTGCCTACACACCATCATCCCTACACACCATCATCCTACACACCATCCTGCCTACACACCATCCTGCCTACACACCATCCTCCTACACACCATCATCCCTACACACCATCATCCCTACACACCATCATCCCCTACACACCATCCTGCCTACACACCATCCTGCCTACACACCATCATCCCTACACACCATCCTGCCTACACACCATCATCCCCCTACACACCATCATGCCTACACACCATTATCCCTACACACCATCACCCCTACACACCATCATCCCTACACACCATCCTGCCTACACACCATCATCCTACACACCATCATCCCTACACACCATCATCCCCTACACACCATCACCCCTACACACCATCATCCCTACACACCATCCTGCCTACACACCATCATCCTTACACACCATCATCCCTACACACCATCACCCCTACACACCATCATCCCTACACACCATCATCCCTACACACCATCCTGCCTACACACCATCATCCCTACACACCATCACCCCTACACACCCTCATCCCTACACAACATCACCCCTACACACCATCCTGCCTACACACCATCATCCCTACACACCATCATCCCTACACACCATCCTGCCTACACACCATCACCCCTACACACCATCACCCCTACACACCATCCTGCCTACACACCATCCTGCCTACACACCATCATCTCCAGAACAGTCAACATTGTCCCTGTTGTAAACAGTTTTTGTCTGTGTTGAAGTTGTGTGTGTTTTTGATGATAGTAAGTCGGTATGGACATATTTAAGTTGTGCGTGGGTTTCTGAGTGTTTGTGTCTGTGTCTGCATGTATATTACTGAGTGTGTATGTGTGTGTGTATTGTTGAGTGTGTGTGTATTGTTGACTGTGTGTATTGCTGAATGTGTGTGAGTGTGTCTATACAGTAGGTGTAGATCCATAAACAAGCCGTTTCATGTGTTGAGTCAGCAGTTTGACACCAGCTGTGATGATGCCATAATTCTACAGAGTGGTAGGCAGGTCTGCTTGAAATTACCTCTCTCTCCCCCCATCCCTCCCTCTCTGTAAATCTCCAGGATAGTGTGACAGGGAAACAATGAAGTCTCCTCAAAGATATGTTACACCAGACACTCTCCATCCCCCTTCCTCCTCCCTCCTCCATCTCTCCCTTCCCCTAACTCCCTCCATCACTTCTCTCCCTCCATCTCTCCATCCCCCTTCTCCCTCCCTCCATCACTTCTCTCCCTCCATCTCTCCATCCCCCTTCTCCCTCCCTCCATCTCTCCCTCCCTCCATCTCTTCCTCAATTCTTTTCTCCCTCCCTCTTTCGCCCCTCCCATTTCTCTTTTCCCCTCTCCCACTTCCTTCCTTCCTCCCTTCCTCCCTCCCTCCCTCCCTCCCTCCCTCCCTCCCTCCCTCCTCCCTCCCTCCGGTGTATTCCAGGACAGGCACATCCAGGACCCTGTTTTAAATCCTCCCTCAGAACAGAGAGAGATTATAGACAACAGGAGAGATTAGGAGGTTATAAACAGGAGCCTCTCCCTTCTCTCCTCTCCTCTTCTCCTACCTCCTTCCCTGTGGTGGCTCTTCCCTGTGGTGGCTGCTGGACATAAGGGCAGCAGGGGCAGCAGGGGCAGCAGGGGCAGCAGGGGCAGCAGGGGCAGCAGGGGCAGAGCACCTGAACCAACCAGACAGCCCAACATCTTTCACGCTGCCTGGGAAACAGGAACTAATCCATAATATTTGAAGGTGTTGTCTTTCACTGGGATTCGCCAGGAATCCAGAACCAACAATCCAATCACAGCTGTGTGTGTGTGTGTGTGTGTGTGAAAGTGTCCCTCACCCCCCCCCCCCCCCCTCGTCATCCTCTTCCAGGCTCTAATCCGTCCTCACACCACAGTGTGTACCTGGGTCACCCCACGCCCTCTGACCTCCGACCCCATCCTGTCGCGTAACCTGACGCTCCCGTTGCCTCAGCAACGAGAGAACATGACTTGGGGATTAACGAATGATCTGCCGGGGGGGCAGGGCCAAACAGACCAACACAACACCTTGCCGTGTGTGTGCGTTAGTGTGTGGCTGCATGTGTGTGTGCGTGCCTGTATATGTAGGTGAATGTTTGTGTGCATGCAGCATGTATGTGTGTGGTTGTCACTGTGTGCGTGTGTGTGCGTGTGTGTGTGTGTGGTGCCTGTTCTAATCTGATTTGTAAGACGTTGCATGGCTCTTATATAACAACAGGGATGAGTCTGTAACCGTGGCGATGTGTGCACATTCCAACACATCCATGTGCCACTGCAATGAGGGAGAGAGGGAGGGAGGGAGGGAGGAGGAGAGAAGGCCAGCTGGCTGTGGGTGTGTGTGTATTTGTGTGCGTGTTGCTGTGTGTGTGCGTGTGTGAGTGTGTTACTGTGTGTTAGTCTGTGTTGCTGTGTGTGTCTGTCCAGGAGAAATATGACACAGCATACAATACTGTATTATTGTCATCATAATTGACAGACTGAACATGCAAACAATATGTAATGCATCCATGCAAACAGTTGCTTGCATGCTTCATATGGTGTGTGCGCGTGTGTGTGTGTGTTGCAGTGGGAAAATAAATGTTATCCTCATCTCTCCCCTAATAGGGTGGGAGAGAGAGAGAGAGAGAGAGAGAGAGAGAGAGGAAGGGAGGGTGAGAGTGGGAGGGAGAAAAGGAGAGAGCTGGAGAGGGAGAGAGAGAGAGAGAGAGAGAGAGAGAGAGAGAGAGAGAGAGAGAGAGAGAGAGAGAGAGAGGGAGGGTGAGAGAGTGGGAGGGAGGGTGAGAGTGGGAGGGAGAGAAGGAGAGAGCTGGAGAGGGAGAGAGAGAGAGAGAGAGAGAGAGAGAGAGAGAGAGAGAGAGAGAGAGAGAGAGAGAGAGAGAGAGAGAGAGAGAGGGAGGGAGGGAGGGAGAGAGGGAGGGAGGGAGAGAAAGAGAGTGGGAGAGAGAGAGGGGGAGAGAGAGAGGGAGAGAGATAGAGAGAGAGATAGGGAGAGACAAAGAGAGAGAGAGAGAGAGAGAGAGAGAGAAAGAGAGAGAGACAGAGAGAGAGACAGAGAGAGAGAGAGAGAGAGAGAGACAGAGAGAGAGAGACAGAGAGAGACAAAGAGGGAGACAGAGAGAGAGACAAAGAGAGAGACAGAGAGACAGAGAGAGAGAAATCCTGCATGAAGAGACTCGTGCGTATAAATCCCATGATGCCTTTGGGGGAGTGTTCCAGAATAACAACAGCATCTGTGCTCCTGCGTTCTGTAGCAGACCGACACACAATAAAAACGAGCTAGTTCCTGGCGTGATATTCTTTCATCTATAGTCTTAGCAGCATTTCTGAGGCAGCCAATCTAAACTTCCTCAAACTGAACACCAGTAAACAAATTACTTCTCTGTAAAAGGGATAAAAAAAAATCATTGGTGCAATGCCTCATACTCAAGATATAAAAAAATCGCCTCCATAACCTCCTTCAATGTCATATCATCTATAACTATATCCCCTAGATAGCTTGCAGGAAATTGCATTGGTTTGGTTGTGACCATTCTAAGGAATCTGAGAGAAAGAGGGAGGGAGAGAGAGAGAGTGAGAGGGTACTAGATGAGCGAGAGGTCATTAAAGAGGAAGAGAGGGAGGGAGGGAGGGAGGAAGAGAGGAAGGGTAGAGTGGTGGTAAGAATACTAATAGGGATGTTAGCAGATCTCACTACAAACTAGCTAGTGCTCCCCCCCCTCCCCCCTCCCCCTTCCCCCCCTCCCCCCCCCCCTCCTGTGTGTGCATGTGAGTGTGTGAGTGTGTGTGTGAGTGTGTGTGTGTGTGTGTGTGGAGGGAGGACCAGGGCTCTCGTCAGAAAGAGACATGAGAGGAGAGAGCAGAACATCACGACTCAGATGTGAAGACACACTCCATCGCCACGGCGACCGATGACTCACACACACAGACGCACACTCACACAGCAAGACACACACAGACACACATCAACACACACACAGTAGGACACAGCAACACACACACACTAGTTTGAAAGGTGTGTGTGTGAGTGGATGATGACAGGGAGTTAGATGGGGGTCTCACTCGTGTTCTCATGGAAACACGGGGTCACCAGGAATTAATCATTACAATGCTGCAAGATGTTACAGTAACTCCACAGCTGGGAGCGAGAGTGTGTGTGCTAGTGTCTGGGTTTTAATCCTCAGCTTCATGACAGCACTATGTATCATTGGGATTATAAACCAGTTTTACCCACTGTTAGGGTTAGGACATTTTCCTGTCTGTCTGTCTGTCTGCCTGCCTGCCTGTCTGGAACCCTAACCTTCCTTTACACCGTCACCTACTGATTTGGTCCAATCACCATCACACATCATTTACCGCATAACATACATCACACATACCTGGTAATCAATCACACATCAGCAGGATTTAGTACACCTCTGAAAACACTCGAGCCCGAGAATAGTTTAGGATTGGCCATACTGAGAATCTCTGAGGATTAGGACACAGCATTTTCCCAGATTAGACTTTGACAGATTAATCAACAGAAACAGTGTGTCAGTCAACCGAAATCAGCCTTCTAATGGCTGATTCCGTGATTCAAATGTTCAGTGAGTTTAAGAGAAACGTTTTTATGTTTAGATAGGATAGCTTTCTGCACAAACTGTCAGGTGAGAGGAGGAGAGGCTGGTGTGTGTGTGTGTACCACCAGGAGGGACTGATGTGTGACCTTTTAACACACACACACACATATATACCAAAATCCTCGCAGGGAAAAGGCAAAGGTTGAATCTATCAGGGTTGTGTGTGTTTGAACTGTCAAGGAAGATGGAGCTGCTGTTAATGATCGTCACTACACCCTCTCTCCTCCACTCATCCCTAACTGACTCTACCAACCTCTCTCCTCCACTCATCCCTAACTGACTCTACCAACCTCTCTCCTCCACTCATCCCTAACTGACTCTACCAACCTCTCTCCTCCACTCATCCCTAACTGACTCTACCAACCTCTCTCCTCCACTCATCTCCACCTGACTCTACCAACCATGTAGAAAGAGAGATAGAGAGATGGAGAGAGATGGGAAGAGAGAGAGAAAAAAAGAGAGCGAGAGAGATGGAGAGAGAGAAAAGGAGAGACAGATGGAGAACAGGTGGACAGGGAGAGAAAGGAGTCACCAGTACCTGGTGACTACAAACATCAGATGTCAGAGTTCTGTGGGATTCCACCCAGCCGTCACCAGGGACGCTGAAAACAGAGTTCACACACACACTCCTACACACACGCACACACACACTCTCACTGTCTCTTTCTCTCTCCCTCTCTTACTCTCCTTCTCTCTCTCCCTCCTTGTCCTTCTCTCTCTCTCTTTCTCTCCCTTTTTCAGACAGAGGCAAACGCTCCCTCACTCAGACGATCAATCAGACCCGAACAGCCGAGCCAAGATATAAAAAGATCATTTAAAAGCAGGTAGGAACTTGGAGAGGGTGGGGATGACTCAGACAGGAAGTGATGTGGATAGAGGAGCTACAGGTCTGCTCGGGGCTTGATTGAGTTTCCTGCATGCAGATGAGGTCGTGACAGGAGGGTAAGATGATCCCTGATTGTAATGAGACCTGTGCAGATCCAAGCTGCCGCTAAGAGGCAGATAAGAGAAGTGTGTGTGTGTGTGCGGCATGAGAAATAAGCTTCAACACTTATGTCCAATGGATACATTACACAAAACTGTGGCCCAGGAATGGGCCTGTCTGTGTATCTCTCTCTCTTTGTCGCACACACACACTCAGTGAGCAATGGTTGGTGGGTTAGAATACATTTTTACTTACGTCTTCAGAAAGGCAGAGGGGAGAAATGGGCTGTGTGTGTGTGTGTGTGTTTCTCATTAATTATTGAGGTACCGTGCTTTGGAGATGCAGGCATGCAGAAAGATGGGTGTACTCTCTGTCACATTTAGGTCACACACACAGACACACACACAGACACCCCCACCCCCACACACCCATACACACATCTTCCAAGGCCGACCAACCTACTTTCAACTCCCATTTCATGGTGTTGTCATACCAACCATCTCAAGTACCTGACCTGTTCATTTTGCTTCAGCTTCTCTCCTTTCTCACTCTTTCCCCTCTCTCTCTTCCCCCTCTCTCCCTTCCCCCTAGACATTTGGTTAGAGAGGACTTAGCACAGGGGCCAGAGCCCTAAGCTGCATGTTACACTCTCTCTCTACCTCCCTGCCGTCTCCCCCCCCCTCTCTCTCCCCCCCCCTCTCTCTCTCCCTCCCTGCCGTCTCCCCCCCCCTCTCTCTCCCCCCCTCTCTCTCTCCCTCCCTGCCTTCTCCCCCTCTCTCTCTCTCTCTCTCTCTCTCTCTCCCCCCCAATAACAAACCAAAAAGAAATTTTGTTTATTTCCTGTTTACTTATCAGCAATCGATGTCTAGCGTCCCCTCCAGGTGACTGATTGAAGTGTGTGTGCGCGTGAGTTTGTGTGTGTTAACTAAACCATCTGAATACAGAGCAGTAATGTGTGTGTTCTGTGTTTGGATGATTAATGGAGCTAACTGGAGGAATGCAACCTGAGTCGGCAAAGGCGATCTGTCTCACACACACACAGACACACACACACACACACACCACGTTCCTGGGGTTTGGAATCATGATAATAATACAAGCATTACAGCCATGAGTCACACACACACTCCAATATGATTTGATGTCAGTGCTTCTTGAGTAATCCAAATATAATCCCTCCAATCCGTTCAGTGTCTGCTCTGTCTGCTCTGTGGTGGGTGGATGGTGTGTGAGTGTGTGTGAGTGTGTGTGGTGTGTGTGGTGTGTGTAAGGATATAGGGGTAAAGGGGTTTATGTCCAGGCTGTCTGTTCCTGACTCTGATCAATTATCTGCCAACGGTAGAATAATTTTCTCTCACACACACACACACACACACACACACACACACATACTCTAAGACCAGCTGGTACTAGTAATAGCACGCCTCAATGTGACTGTTGTGAGTCATCAACTGATCTGATTGGTTGATGAGAATGGATGTACAGACCTACTCAAACACACTCACCACACACACGCACATACACCAAACACACTCACCACACACACACACCACACAACACTGCAGTTGGTGGCCTTTGTCTCTGGCTTCTATAGTGTTCTCTCTTCTGACTGTGACTCAGATCTGATAGCTAGAGAAACACCAAGACTACACACTCTCCCCTCCTCTCCTCTTCCTTTCTCTCCTCTCCTTCCCCAGAGAGAGACAGAGATGGAGATGAAGAGAGAGAGATAGACAGTGATGGAGATGGAGAGAGAGAGATAGACAGAGATGGAGAGATAGAGATAGAGAGATAAAGAGAGAGAGCAAGATAAAGAAAGAGAGATAAAGACAAAAATAGATAGAGAGCGAAAGAGAGAAAGAGATAAAGAGAGAGCGTTGGTGAGATAGAGATGGAGATAGAGATGGAGAGATAGATGAAGAGATAGAGATGAAGAAATAAAAGGCATTTTAAAGAGCAGAAGAAAATAATGTTCCTTCAGCAGAGTTCAGCAGCTTTCATCCAAACCTGAGGTCTGTTAATCTGCAGTTAGATGCCTGAACCACTAAACGGCACCTAGAGGAGGGTGATGGGTTGAACGCTCTAGGGAAGGCCCTGGGGAGGATGGGGAACCAGGAAGTAAAGGGAAGGCCCTGGGGAGGATGGGGAACCAGGAAGTAAAGGGAAGGCCCTGGGGAGGATGGGGAACCAGGAAGTAAAAGGAAGGCCCTGGGGAGGATGGGGAACCAGGAAGTAAAGGGAAGGCCCTGGGGAGGATGGGGAACCAGGAAGTAAAGGGAAGGCCCTGGGGAGGATGGGGAACCAGGAAGTAAAGGGAAGGCCCTGGGGAGGATGGGGAACCAGGAAGTAAAGGGAAGGCCCTGGGGAGGATGGGGAACCAGGAAGTAAAGGGAAGGCCCTGGGGAGGATGGGGAACCAGGAAGTAAAGGGAAGGCCCTGGGGAGGATGGGGAACCAGGAAGTAACTTTCAATACGTTTTCAGATGATGCAGTGTCTTGTTTTAAAAAATGCATAAAAAACGTTTTCATCCCAGAGGAGGAGAAGAGGGCTGAGGGAGGGAGATGAGGAGAGGAAGAGGAGAGGAGGAGAAGAGGGATGGAGATGAGGAGGGATGAGGGAGATGAGGAGAGGAGGAGGAGGAGAGGAGGGATGAGGGAGGGAGATGAGGAGAGGAGGAGGAGGAGAGGAGGGATGAGGGAGGGAGATGAGGAGGAGGGCTGAGGGAGGGAAGAGAAACAGAGAGAAGGAAGAGTTAGCAGGCTATATTCCTGCAGAGTTGGCAGACTTCTCATAAATCTGCTCCAGAACCCAAACACTTTAACCAGCCTCTCTCTCTCTCTCTCTCTCTCTCTCTCTCTCTCTCTCTCTCTCTCTCTCTCTCTCTCTCTCTATCCACACAAAGACAGCAACACACACACAGACACAACTACACACACACTACTGGATTTAACAGATTTTCAAGAGGCTCATATTTCCTCCATATCTAAACTACTACAGCCCAGCACTCCTCATCCATCAATCTCACAGTCCTTCACAGATCAATGCACTCATTGACTCCCCCCCTCCCCATCCAATATCTGCATTCTGGTCTTTGTCTTTACCCGGAACAGGCTATATCTGGCCTTGTTAGGGTAGGAAGTATGCAGTGAGGTTGTAGAGGAGGGGGAGGGTAATGAGTGTAACACTCTTAGGGACTGCTGCAGAGAGCATCCCCAGGGTGGGTGAAGGATCAGGTGTGTGTGTGTGTACTATATGTGTGTGTACTGTATGTGTATTGGTGAGTGTGTGTGTGTACTGTATGTGTATTGGTGAGTGTGTGTGTGTGTGTGTGTACTGTATGTGTATTGGTGAGTGTGTGTATCAGGTACAGGTTGATCTCTGGAGCTCTATCTTCTCTATTCTCTCTGTTTTCCTGTTTGGCAACAGTCCTGCATCTCTCTCTCTCTCTCTTTCTAGTGATGTCTCCCTCCCCTCCTCCCCCATCTCACTATCTCTCCCACCCCTCCTCCCCCATCTCATCATCTCTCCCTCCCCTTCTACCCCATCTCACTATCTCTCCCACCCCTCCTCCCCCATCTCATCATCTCTCCCTCCCCTTCTACCCCATCTCACTATCTCTCCCACCCCTCCTCCCCCATCTCATCATCTCTCCCTCCCCTCCTCCCCCATCTCACTATCTCTCCCACCCCTCCTCCCCCATCTCATCATCTCTCCCTCCCCTTCTCCCCCATCTCACTATCTCTCCCTCCCCTCCTCCCCATCTCATCATCTCTCTCTCCCCTCCTCCCCCATCTCACCATCTCTCCCTCCCCTTCTCCCCTTCTCCCCCATCTCACCATCTCTCCCTCCCATTCTCCCCCATCTCTCCCTCCCATCTCACCATCTCTCCCTCCCTCCCCTCCTCCCCCATCTCACCATCTCTCCCTCCCCTCCTCCTCCTCTTATCTCCCAGCTGGATCTGCTCTGCCCTGCACTGCAGTATGACTGCGTGTGTGTGTGCGTGCATGTGTGTGTATGTGGGCAGCCTGCCTGGATGACTCACTCAATGACTGCCCTGTGGCCCTGCGGGGCCACAGGGCAGCAGATTGAGTGAGTTCATTTCATTTGCATTGAGACTTCTGAGTGCCTGGTGAATTACCAAGATGCTAATTATGTGCTCAATGATCCTGAATTTGATACTAGAGGTGCATTTGATTTAAACCCCAGTTCACCCCTGTCGAGATGGTCCCATAAACTTCATCACACTCACGAGTCTGAATCACACCAGGTTCCAGACAGACAGGTTGCTAAAGAGCCAGTATAATCACATGATCATGTGGTTCATCTAGCACAGGCTGCACTGGGGTGTAGACTGAGTGCACACACACACACACACACACACACTCACACACACACACACACTCACACACACACACACACACTCACACACACACACTCACACTCACACACACACACACACACACACTCACGCTCACACACACGCACGCACGCACGCTCGCACGCTCGCACGCTCGCACGCTCGCACGCACGCACGCACGCACGCACGCACGCACGCACGCACTCACGCACGCACGCACGCACGCTCGCACGCTCGCACGCTCGCACGCTCGCACGCTCGCACGCTCGCACGCACGCACGCACGCACGCACGCACGCACGCACGCTCACACTCACACACGCACACACGCACACACGCACACACGCACACTCGCACACTCGCACACTCGCACACACGCACACACGCACACTCGCACACTCGCACACTCGCACACTCGCACACTCGCACACTCGCACACTCGCACACTCGCACACTCGCACACTCGCACACTCGCACACTCGCACACTCGCACACTCGCACACTCGCACACTCGCACACTCGCACACTCGCACACACGCACTCACGCACTCACGCACTCACGCACTCACTCACGCACGCACGCACGCACGCACGCACGCACACACACACACACACACACACTCACACACACACACACACACACACACACACACACACACACACACACACACACACCAAAGATTAACAGTCTCCTGAGGTTTAAGTCTACAGGTGATACATACACACACTGACAGCCCCAGCCCAAGGCTCAGGTAAAAACACACACATTACTGTCAGTCTCCCAAAGCAGTGACACAGCAATATCGAACCACAGGCTCCCTAGAACACAGGAGACCTGGGGGTACACCCTGTCTCACAACACAACCTCTCAAACCTTCCCGTCAAAATACACACATAGATCATATCAGAAGTATAGATCACGTCTACAGATCAATGTCCTTGGCACGGACCGTATAGATCAACTGCGATTCACCTACAGGATGTTCATCATGCTACTGAACCAGGGAGGACTTGTGTGGATGACCATTACAACATGTTGGTGACAAGGTCAGATGCCGACTCATGTTATTGTGTGTGTGACTGTTTGTGAGAGAGTTAGGGAGAGAGTCAGAGGGAGAAAGGAGAGAGGGAGAGAGACAGAGGGAGACAAACTTTAGTGTGGAAGAACAATGAGAGAGAGAAAAAGAGATTGTGAAAGAAAGAAAGATAGTGAGAGAGCCTACTGGACAGAGCACGTGTGAAGCCACAATGTGACTCAGCCCTCGCGCTGTGTGTGCCTGCGAGCTGGGTGACAGTGGTCGTGAGAGCGGATGTGTCTCTCTCAGGAACCGCGCGACCTCAACCGCAAACCCTCACGAGCTTTCCGTTGAGCTGGAGATCAGAGGTAATTCCTCCACCACCACCCAAACCGCTGTGGGTTTATTCAGAACAGGCCTCGAGACACAAATTACACCCCTCGCGCGCCCTCTGACACCTAAGTCTGTACAGATTCATTGCAGCTTGATAAAAAATAGTTTTGTTTCAAGTTATGGCAAACCTGAACATACAACGATATTTCGGTTATGCTCGAAAATCAAGTTGTATCTACTGTTTGTATCCGTTTCAGCCACGCGCAGGCCGAACAGTCCCACCTGACAGTTGATGCTAACATTGGCGGAGCGCTAGAACGACAGAATCAGAAAGTCCAAGCTGGGGTCGCTCTGACTGGGCATTGTGGTACAAAGCAGAATGACTTGCGTGCGTTTAGAGGGCGGCGAAGAGGTCATTACTTGCGACAGTTAAGGTAAAGAAGGATTTCCGCCACGCATTCGGACGCTCTTATTAAGGGTTACGTAACTGGCTCGTGCTGCCACCGCTGCAGACCATCCCGAATAAAACGTGATGGATGAAAGAACGCGGAGTACGGAACAATATCGAGCAGTTCTGTCTCGCGCAGAGGGAATGTCATGTGAAGGGTAGCGCGCGAGGAAGGCTCTATCCACCCTCCTCTTCGTCATTTTGCAATTCCATCTGTCCTTTTCCGACGGACGGTGACGTCGACACAACCGGGGATTAATGGAAACAACCATTTTTTATTGGTGTTCCCTTTGAAAAATAACCCCACCTGTGTTCAATTTCTAATATTTATTGAGACTATCTGCTCGTTTGACAGACTGTCGGCGTTCTGGCCAGACCTAAACATGAGTAATTCATTCGTGTATCTTCGAGCACCTCGTTAGAATGGTCGCAGATCCCCCTGCAGGAGCTGAACTGTGTTCAGATAATCCGCATTAACACAACACCACTGTTGGAACAAGACGAGCTACGCGTGTTTTCGTCGTATAAAACGAAAAAACGACCGCGTCAACCCATCCGACACCCGGCATACTGCCCCGGCCAATGCCCTTGCTACCGTCCGTGAACTGCCCGGTTCACGTTCTGCATCCGCGGTGCCCGCGCGACTAACCACCCGCCAACCAGTGCGTCTTACCTGTGTGGCTTTGTGGAACTGCTTCTTGAATCCTGCTACGGACATGGCTTCTAGTTGATAAGGACGGTTCTACGTTGAACGGATTCGGTTGCTGTATTATTATTTTTATATATATGGTGGAGTGGCCTAGAAATTCGATCTCAGTTGCGTGGGATGACAAACGGCTAAGGCGAACCCTTCTATATGTGTGTCTTCTTAACCAGCGGGAATCTCCTGCGCGCGGGGGATGAGTATCAGCATACTGAGAGCCAAACCTACATGCCGACACGCCGGTGACGTAGGCGCACCGTAGCCAGTCCCCTTTAAAGCGGCAGCGTAGACAAACCGGTTGGCCCTTCCGCCGCTTCTCCTCCCGCGGCAAAGCCGGCCCGGCCCCAAGCCAGGATGACAAGAGAAGCACGCCAAAGCAACGTTAGCGTCGTTATAACAATCACGCCATTTTTTATTAGGAAATAAAACAGCCTGTAATTCGGGAAAGGACAGGAACACCCAGAGACCTTTAGCGCGGGATTGAAATTACGTCACAATGTTTCCAGTACTGCCACTGGGCGAAGCCCCGTTGTCCTCGCGTGCGCGCGTGCGCTATGGCCTACAAGCAAACCCGCCAAAAAACTACAAAAATCAACCGCTTAAGCACTTATGTGCAGTTTCGTGAAGACGTTTCTTGACACCATGGACTGCATCCAAGCAGTCTGTTTCAGAAATGAACGGACGACGTCTACAGGCCCGCAGCGCAGCGCCTTTCAGCACCGAGCGGCAGAGTTCAGCACCCTGGACAGCGCCCACGCGGCGCCCTGGACAGCGCCCACGCGGCGCTCCAGGGAGCGTCTGTGGAGAGCGGAGAGTAGCCGGGGCAGGGCACGCGGAGCGGGCACAGATTATTCCCCCTCCCCCTCCTCAGACAAGACTGGTCCCTGATTAATCTAAAGCAGGTTTAGTAGTCTGGTTTATTCAACTCTAGATTTTTAAACTCCAAACACGTGTTCATTGAAAAGTATTCTATACACCTTAGCTAGGCATAAAACGAATATGCCTACTCGTTTCTAAAACTATTCAGAACACAATTAAAGTTATCGAGTGTTATCGAGTTGTTTATTGCTGAAATAACTAGCTCTTCACTAACAGTTAGATGAAAGCACCCACACAGTGGAGAGACGGTAGTGGGACTCATCCCATATGGCCACAAAACCGCTCTGCACGCGAGCCCGATAACCGCGACATCTTTATAGGCAATACAATCATAAAAATATGCTGCTTGAGTTGAAAGCCCTGTGGGATACGAGGCTTGTTAGCGAATAGAGGAATGAATCAGTAAACCTTTACAAGGCAATCACTATCAAAGTTTAGCGAGGAGAAGCCCCACATTCTGCCTGATCAGAAGCGGCTCAGACGGTGTTGAATCCAGTGGCGATTTTAGACTCTTTTTAGGGGTGCTCAAGCATACCTAAATTTAATCTCAGCACCCCTAAAAAATAAAATAGAATTATTATTATTATCTTAAGTTTTAGTGCTCTAACGTGTTAAAACAATGTTTATTTATGGTTGACACATCATTATCGTTTTATTTGATGCTGATAGTTCATTAAGAAAGGGACTATCTTAGTTTTTTCATTCAATATTTTGCATAATAATAAATACATGTATTAGTTGTGAAATTAGTTATGTATTAGCAGGGGGGTTTAACACTTTTGCAAGGCACTGTATTCATGGAACATTCTCATTGGGGGCTGAGCCCCCCTAAAGGTCTGATCCTAGAATCGCCCCTGGTTAAATCTAACTAACTTTCCAGCTGCAACACAACAATATCAGAAAACCGGGTGTCTAATCTATTACCAAGCTGGAATGTTTCTCAACTTTAAACGGCTAGTCATTCTAATAGACTCGTGTATAAATATTCCAGGACGAAACGCTCGCTTTGTAGCCCCGCGTGACATATTTGCAGTAGGAGGTGGTGCGCGTGCGTGCCAACCATATGTGTGTGTGGGGCACAGCACACACAAACAGAGCTATGACTCAGGGCTGAAACCTAGATGTGAATAATGTAGGTAATTAAAATGGCTAGGGCGCTGCTGGGCCGACGTGACTAAAATCAATTTAATTCCATTAAGCGCCCCCTGTTTACAGTATAAACATGACCAAAACAGACAGCTGCATGTGCGACTAGCCAACCCGACCTGGAGGAGGAGGGGGGAGGGGAGAAGGATTGGATGAGGTTTGTCAGAATAATAAATAATTCGATTTTAGAGCACAAAGCGCGTTTCTGAATCAGTACCGCCATCGTGTGGACGTGTACTGAAAGTGCACCAAGAGACGCTGAAGAGAGTATTGGACGTAGCTTGGGCGTCATCTACTGGCGGAGTTGTTAAAGAGCATGTTAAGATCTACTGGTTTGATGCTACCAACGACAGCCACAAACTAAACAATTACAAATATCGTTAGACTTTGCTATCAGGAGCCATTGATTACAATCACACGACAGTAAAAGAAATACTGAGAGCTCTCTTCAACTTCAAAATCGTGTGGTAGTCATGTCTGACTCCACTATCAATCCTTCTACACGATTTCGAATCTTTTTGGGGAAAATATTTTTTCTTTCAACCTTTCGAAACAAAAACAAAATATATATATTTTCGAAAAAATATGTGTACAAAAGTTTCGAAATGTTGATATATATTTTTTTTTTAAGTTTAAAACAAAGTTTCGAAAAGTAAAAAAAAATGTTGAGGAAAAAAGTGAGAGGAGAGGGGAGGGGACAACAGATACTCCTAAAACAGAGAATATACTTTGCACATCCCAGCACATCCACGAACATCCCAGCACATCACACTAGTTAACCATCAACTGGCAGCCCAAACATAAATCTCCCAATAAATCATAATCAAATAATGTTCTGACCCTAACTCTATAATATGGAATGTATAATGTCTTTAATGATCTGCCATGCCTTTATTGGATTTAAAATGAATGTAAGACCACATCAAGAATTCTATTTTATATTTTAAAGGAATAGTCAATTTAAAAAAAATCCACATTACACAACAAGTTTGGATGAAAGAATGTGAACACTATCCCTTTAAGGCATCCAATCCCACAGTGATCCCACCCCATTGTAAATCATAAGACAGTCTCAGCCTTGATATTTGATCAATATTACATTGACTGATCACTCACACCAATTCGTTAAAATCAAAGCAGGCCAGTATAACCTCATGTAAACACAGAATTGAGGTCATGTCCCACACACATGGACATCAATAACCGAACTGAGCGTGCTGGATGCAGGACAGCTGCAGTGGACTAGGACCATCATCTGCACACCTCTGATGGTGATGGTGAGAGAGTGATACAGGCCGGAGAACAGGCTGTGTGTGTGTGTGAGAGAGAGGTGTGTGTGTGTGAGAGAGAGAGGTGTGTGTGTGTGAGAGAGAGAGGTGTGTGTGTGAGAGAGAGATGTGTGTGTGAGAGAGAGAGAGCGTAGGTGGAAATTGCAAGATGGGCCATGTCAGCAGATGAAACTGTGGTCATTTGTCACACACATACACACACACGCACACACACAAGAAGGAGACAAAAACACACCTTGGTGTGTGTGTGTGCGTGGAGGGTACAGAAACACACACCCCTGTTCCACCCCGAGCTGGCCCACTCAAACATGCTAATGCAGCTCAGAGTTAATTGGTCCCAGTGTTGCCCAGACAACCCTACCTGCACAGTCCTGCCGACAGCCCAGCACTGGGTCTCTGTGTGTGTCTCTCTGTGTGTGTGTGTGTGTGTGTACCTCTAATGTTATGCAAACAAACACTCCTTTGTTGTTGGGGCCACTGTGCAGGAGAGGTGGAGGAGAGATGGAGTGAGGGATGGGGTAGGGGGCTGAATTCATTAAGAGTGATTACCTGAGGTGTGTGTGTATGTGTGTGTGTGTGTATGTGGGGGCTGCCTTTAACATTCACTTCAACCAACCACTAATGAGGGTTTGGAGAACTTCGTCAAGGTGGTGTGTGTGTGAGTGTGTGTATGTGAGGAGCTTTGGGCTAGGCCTCAGACCAGACCACGGTATAGCTGTTTGTTGTTTTACTCACCAGAGAACACAAAGGAATCCTAATGCTTGTGTATTTGGAAGCTGAGATCACCGAGGCTAGAGAAGCAGCCTCATTGATCACCGAGGCTAGAGAAGCAGCCTCATTGTGTGTGTGTGTGTGTTTGGTCTGAGGTTGTCCCTGCTCTAAAGACTTTAGCTCAGGGGTGTCCAATCCTGTTCCTCAGGGGCCACTGTCCTGAATGTTTTAGATGTTTCCCAGCTCCAGCACACCTGATTCACACCTGGAGCAGGGAAACATCTAAAACATTCAGAACAGTGGTCCCTGAGGACCAGGATTGGACAGCCCTGCGCTGGTTTGAAGGTTGGGTTGAATTTGGTAGTCCTAGCTCAGGTCAGACTCTCTGATCCCATCCCCGAAACAACCTCACACCTCCAGCCCTCCACCTCCACACCTCCAGCCCTCCACCTCCACACCTCCAGCCCTCCACCTCCACACCTCCAGCCCTCCACACCTCCACCTCCACACCTCCACCTCCACACCTCCACCTCCAGCCCTCCACACCTCCACCTCCACACCTCCACCTCCAGCCCTCCACCTCCACCCCTCCAACCCTCCAGCCCTCCACCTCCACCCCTCCAACCCTCCAGCCCTCCACCTCCACCCCTCCAACCCTCCAGCCCTCCACACCTCCACCTCCACACCTCCACCTCCACCCCTCCAACCCTCCACACCTCCACCTCCACCCCTCCACCTCCACCCCTCCAGCCCTCCACACCTCCACACCTCCAGGGGGATGAAGAGTTCATGCGGAAGTCACGTTCAGTCCCCTTCAGTGGCGTTGAGAAGGACCACAGCCTCTCCTCTGTTTGGGGACAGAAGGTGGATTACAGCACAGATCAGCAGGCTGTCTCCTCCCTCCTTCTCCCTCCCTCCCTCCCTCCCTCCTTCCTGCCTGTCTTCACCTCCTTTTTTTCTCTTTTTAACATTCTCTGGGTTAGTCACCATTTCCTCTCTCATTCTCTCTTCATCTCTTCGCCTCTCTCATCCTCCCCTCCCTCTCTCTCATGGAGCACAGTCAAGAAAGACAGGCCAGAGCTGCAGAGAGCACAGGGCTTAGCGTGGTCCGGGGGGGGAGGGAGAGAGAGAGGGAGCGATAGAAGACAGCGGCTTCTGTGACTGCAGGGGTCCTTACAGGATAAACTACAGACCTAGGGAACTTTCCTCCTCTCTCCCCCTCTTCTCTCCCTCCCCCATCCTCTCTCTCCCCATCCTCTCTCTCCCCCTCCTCCCTCCCCTCCCCCCTCTCTTTCTCTCTCCCTCCTCCTCTCTCCCCCTCTCTCCCTCCCCCCTCCTCTTCTCTCTCCCCCTCCTCTCTCTCCCTCCCCCACTCCGTCCCAGTCTTATCACAGGGCATCAAAACTCAGCTCCGCTTCCTTGAGTGCCAACGCTTTTCATCTCATCCCTTGCTTCCGGAGGAGAGAGAGGAGAGAGAGGAGAGGGGGGGAGAGGGAGAGAAAGGAGAGGAGAGGGGAAGGGGGGGAGAGGGGCGGAGAGGAGAGGGGGTAGAGGGAGGAGAGAGAGGAGAGGGAGAGAAAGGAGAGGGGCGGAGAGGGAGTAGAGGGAGGAGAGAGAGGAGAGCGGGTAGAGGGAGGGGGAGAGAAAGGAGAGGGGCGGAGAGGAGAGGGAGGAGTGGGGGAGAGAGGAGAGGGGGGAGAGGGGGAGAGAGGAGAGGGGGAGAGAGGAGAGGGGGGAGAGGGGGAGAGAGGAGAGGGGGGAGAGGGAGGAGAGGGAGGCCACGTCCAGACATAATCCTGCTGCAGCCTGGGATCAGGGACCTGCTGGTGCCCGGACACTCCCGTCCACACCAGACACCCTCCTTTCCAGAGAGGCGGAACATTCCGGATTTAGGCTACATAGGTGGGGTGGGGGGGAGGTCATTCTTTATTAAACAGTTTTGTTGTTTTTATTTTGCAATAATTATGTAAGAGTATCCGTTTTATCTGAGAAGAGTTTGTTGGATAGAATCGTCTTCATGCAGGCTGCGATAAGATTTGAATTAAAAGGTAAAAGTGATTTTAAATTATGGTGTTAGTAGAACTGATTGTACCTTCTCTGTGATCTGGCCAGTTTCCCTACAGAGAAACACATGAGGCTTTGGAAACTGATCAACAAATGCTCTCCACTGAGCCCCAATGGTGAACACGTCCTGAATTAAACATGTGACAGTCCACTTGGCTGGGTGTCACATACCTCACCTGCTTTTCAAGACCGAGCCAAGAGTGTGTCTGCGTGTGAAAGAGAAAGTGTATCTGTGTGTGTGTGTGAAAGCAAGTGTGTGAGAGTATTTGTGTGTGTGTGAGAGCGAGTGTGTGTATCTGTGTGTGAGAGCATGTGTGTGTGTGATATCAAAGCAGGGCCTATTTTGGCATCCCTGAGAGAAAGACGTTGTCAGTGAAAGTGTGTCGGGGGGGAGGGCTCCATGTTGTCTGACTCCTCTCATCTCTCCTCCTCTCTCCTCAGACTCTCTCCTCTCCCCAGACCCTCTCCTCTCTCCTCAGACTCTCTCCTCTCCCCAGACCATCTCCTCTCTCCTCAGACTCTCTCCTCTCCCCAGACCCTCTCCTCTCTCCTCAGACTCTCTCCTCTCCCCAGACCCTCTCCTCTCTCCTCAGACTTTCTCCTCTCTCCTCTCCTCTCTCCCCAGACTCACTCCTCTCTCCCCAAACTCTCTCCTCTCTCCCCAGACTCACTCCTCTCTCCCCAGACACACTCCTCTCCTCTCCTCAGGCTTGGGTCTCTCCTCTCCTAAGGCTTGGGTCTCCTCTCTCTGTAGCTTCAGGGGCCCACATCCATCCCAGGCTCTAATCCCACGTTGCTTTGTAGTCCGAGCGCTTGCATGTCACACACACACACATACTCACACACACACACATACTCACACATGCAAGTACACATCCACACACACACATAGATATATAAATACACACACACGCACTAATACACGCACATGCGCAGGGAGAGGGCTCCAGAGCTCTGGAGGGGGGCCTCCACGACCACTCGGACCCCTCATCATCGATCGGCCTCGCAGTCAACTCCCGACCCCGGCCCCTTCTACCCCTCCAGGAGCCCGGCGCTCACAGAAGCCTCCGGAACAAAAGAAGAACTGGGACAGGTGGATTAAAACAGGAAGACAAGGAGGGGGAGAGAGGATGTGTGTGAAATAAGGAGGGAGAGGGAAGGAGTGAGTGTGACAGAGATAGTGAGAGTGAAGGAGGGGGGGGAGGGAGGAGGGAAAAGTTTGAATTTGGAACTACTGATCAAAGTGGCTCCCTGGAGACAACTGTCCTAATGAGAGACTAGTACAAGAGAGAAGAGGGAGGGAGAGGGAGGAGGGAGACAGGGAGGGAGAGGGAGGAGGGAGACAGGGAGGGAGAGGGAGGAGGGAGACAGGGAGGGAGAGCAATGGAGAAGGAGAGAAGTGGAAAAAGTAGATGACACTCAGAGTGCATTAGTCTAAAAGAGAGCTCGAGACAGAGACAGCAAGGCAGTGTGTGTGTGTGTGAGTGTGTGTGTGTGAGTGTGTATGTGTGAGTGTGTATGTGTGAGTGTGTATGTGAGAGTGTGTATGTGTGTACATGTGTTTGAGGGAACTAAATGGAGCTGTAGGTAGAAGGGTAAAGACGTTTAAAATGTTTAAGCATCTGTTTCCCTGTGCAGAGGAGGGGGAGGCAGGGAAGAAGGCAGGGAAGAAGGCAGGGAAGAAGGCAGGGAAGGAGGCAGGGAAGGTGGCAGGGAAGGAGGCAGGGAAGGTGGCAGGGAAGGAGGCAGGGAAGGTGGCAGGGAAGGTGGCAGGGAAGGAGGCAGGGAAGGTGGCAGGGAAGGAGGCAGGGAAGGAGGCAGGGAAGGTGGCAGGGAAGAAGGCAGGGAAGAAGGCAGGGAAGAAGGCAGGGAAGGAGGCAGGGAAGAAGGCAGGGAAGGAGGCAGGGAAGAAGGCAGGGAAGGAGGCAGGGAAGGTGGCAGGGAAGGAGGCAGGGAAGGTGGCAGGGAAGGAGGCAGGGAAGGAGGCAGGGAAGGTGGCAGGGAAGGAGGCAGGGAAGAAGGCAGGGAAGGAGGCAGGGAAGGTGGCAGGGAAGGAGGCAGGGAAGGAGGCAGGGAAGGTGGCAGGGAAGGAGGCAGGGAAGGTGGCAGGGAAGGAGGCAGGGAAGGTGGCAGGGAAGGAGGCAGGGAAGGTGGCAGGGAAGGAGGCAGGGAAGGAGGCAGGGAAGGTGGCAGGGAAGGAGGCAGGGAAGGTGGCAGGGAAGGAGGCAGGGAAGGTGGCAGGGAAGGTGGCAGGGAAGGAGGCAGGGAAGGTGGCAGGGAAGGTGGCAGGGAAGGTGGCAGGGAAGGAGGCAGGGAAGGTGGCAGGGAAGGTGGCAGGGAAGGAGGCAGGGAAGGTGGCAGGGAAGGTGGCAGGGAAGGAGGCAGGGAAGGAGGCAGGGAAGGTGGCAGGGAAGGAGGCAGGGAAGGTGGCAGGGAAGGTGGCAGGGAAGGAGGCAGGGAAGGAGGCAGGGAAGGTGGCAGGGAAGGAGGCAGGGAAGGTGGCAGGGAAGGAGGCAGGGAAGGTGGCAGGGAAGGAGGCAGGGAAGGCAAGGACAGGTTAATTAACCTCCGGGGAGCAGGAGAGAGACAAGGTCACAGGAACAGCAAGAGGATCTGGGGTCCTGGGCTGACTACGCATCAGAGAGAGTGGGGAGCAGAGAGAGAGAACCCAAACATGTTGACTACGCATCAGAGAGAGTGGGGAGCAGAGAGAGAAGAAAGACAAAAAATAGGAGGGGGGGGGGGTCCCTAATTTACCCAGTGACTTGCTGGTGCTGTTTCCCCCAAGAGCCATGAGGAGTCTTCAGTTATTAATGTCTGTCATTAGCTGAGTTCTCCTGGAGGAGGGGGGGGGGGGGCAGAGAGGGAGAGAGACAGTGGGTAAGAGAGAAACTGTGGGTGAGAGAGATAGAGGGAGAGAGAGACAGAACACAAAACACAGAGAGAGAGCTAGACAGAGAGACGGGGAGAGAGACAAACACATGGGGGGGGGGAGAATTTATTTGGGACAAATATTGACAATAGTCGTCTCAGGGGACGTAGGATAGGAAGAGATGCATACTATGTTAATGAACGATAATGAAGCACCAGGGCCCCTCCTGAACAGGGTAAATTGGTCCCGCTGTTGAAGAGAGAGAGACATGCACACACACACAGAGACACTCTTCATCTTGGCTTAATCCTTTATTAGAAAAAGATAAAGGAAAAAAAGCAAAGCATTTGCATACATGGAGGAGGAGGGGAGGGATCTGGGAAGGAGAGAGAAAAGGAGGGATGAAAAAAAATAGTAAAAGTGGAATTCTTTCAGTTCCTGAACGGATGTCTCTACATACGGTTGTTAATTGTGCATGAAAAAGGAGAGGGGGATGAGGGAAACAAAAGGAAGTCTGGAGAGAGAGAGAGAGGGAGAGAGGGATGGGGTGATTAGGAAGGAGGAGAGCTTGGGCTTCAGACTCAAGGACACACCAGACCCATACGATCCTTTGATATTCCAAATGAATAATGAAGATAGGAGAGAGAGATGGAGGGAAGGAGAGAGGGAGGAAGAGAGATGAAAGGGTAGAAGGTAGCAGTGTCAAGGGTGGTACAACTCTCTCCTAGTTAACTGCTAGTCAGTGTGTGTGTGTGAGGAGGAGTGCTTATTGGTAACAAGGTGTGTGTGTGTGTGCGTGTAGGTGTGTTTGTGTGATAGGCTGTCCGTGCCCACACCGGCCCTCGTTAGTGACGCTAACAGAGGGGGTCGCTCGTTACCACTGAAACCCTGGCTGGTGGTCGGCCTCCCAGCTGTCAATCATGAGGACACTAGAGCCCCCTGCAGGACAGGGGTGAAACTGCACCCTGCATGTGGACATGGTTAATGATAACCCTGCCCACACACACACACGCACACACACACACACACATGTGACCGTACACCAGACTAGGATTCAGACACACAGACAATATCAAACACAAAGAACATTTATTAAAAGTTATTGTCAAACACCAAACATAAAATCCTCCCTAATGAAGCAGAATCAGCTTGTATGTACGACTCGTTTGAGAAGCAAAACACACACACATTTTTTACTGGAACAATTTGAAGTGGAGTCCAATGGCTCCAAATTATTTGTCTCCCTCCCTTTCCAACCCCCCCTCTCCCTCACTCTCTCCCACCTCCCTCCCCCATCTCTCTTCAGTGAACAGATTGCAGCTCTGACTTTCTCAAAGCGTCGAGTCGGCACTGCTGCTGCTGGTCCTCCACCCCGGGGTCCTCCACCCGTCCACACAGCGTACACACCAAGACCAACCACAGAAGAAGACCATCCACACAGCGTACACACCAAGACCAACCACAGAAGAAGACCGTCCACACAGTGTACACACCAAGACCAACCACAGAAGAAGACCATCCACACAGCGTACACACCAAGACCAACCACAGAAGAAGACCATCCACACAGCGTACACACCAAGACCAACCACAGAAGAAGACCATCCACACAGCGTACACACCAAGACCAACCACAGAAGAAGACCGTCCACACAGCGTACACACCAAGACCAACCACAGAAGAAGACCGTCCACACAGCGTACACACCAAGACCAACCACAGAAGAAGACCATCCACACAGCGTACACACCAAGACCAACCACAGAAGAAGACCGTCCACACAGCGTACACACCAAGACCAACCACAGAAGAAGACCATCCACACAGCGTACACACCAAGACCAACCACAGAAGAAGACCGTCCACACAGCGTACACACCAAGACCAACCACAGAAGAAGACCATCCACACAGCGTACACACCAAGACCAACCACAGAAGAAGACCATCCACACAGCGTACACACCAAGACCAACCACAGAAGAAGACTGTCCACACAGCGTACACACCAAGACCAACCACAGAAGAAGACCGTCCACACAGTGTACACACCAAGACCAACCACAGAAGAAGACCATCCACACAGCGTACACACCAAGACCAACCACAGAAGAAGACCGTCCACACAGTGTACACACCAAGACCAACCACAGAAGAAGACCATCCACACAGCGTACACACCAAGACCAACCACAGAAGAAGACCGTCCACACAGTGTACACACCAAGACCAACCACAGAAGAAGACCGTCCACACAGTGTACACACCAAGACCAACCACAGAAGAAGATGAAGAAAGAAGAAGAGAAAAGAAGTGAAACATGTTGTGTAAGTTAAGCATTGGCGTAAGCACTAGTTTCCCACCCTTGGATGCTGTTTGGGTGTGGGAGACTAGAGAGAGACAAGGAGAGACTGTAAATTAGCTCAGCGCTAAAGGCTCCTGTCTCATAGACAGGGTGCGCTAACTGCTAACGCAGATGTCAGGGGCTCATTTACAAAAGGGCTCGGGCCTGTCTCCTCCCTCCCTCCCCTTGCTCGCCCCAGTGCTGCGCGAGCGAGCGTCCACGAGTGTGTCAACAGCAGCTCTTTTCCCACAAATATAAGGAATAATATTGGTTGTGTGGCTCTGATGCTCTATGCTTGGGTCGAGCCCCCACTGAGACGACACAGTGAGGGAGAGAGGGGGAAGGAGAGGGGGCAGGGAGAGGGGGGAAGGAGGGAGGAGAGGATGACAGTTTCTCCCAGCTCCTGCCCGGGGAGTCAGGCTTTTTCGCTGACTGGGGCTGTGAGCGCCGCCAGCTCTTCTGTCAGCACTTTCCTCTCCTTCATCTTCACTCGCACGGCCTCCATTAGCCGGCCTGCAGCCGGGATCTGCAGGGAGGACAGGAGAGGGGGAGGAGAGGAGGAGGGAGGAGAGGAGGGTGGAAGGCAAGATGAGAGGGGGAGGAGAGGAGGAGGGAGGGGGTAGGCAAGAGGAGAGGGGGAGGAGAGGAGGGGGGAGGGGGTAGGCAAGAGGAGAGGGGGAGGAGAGGAGGGGGTAGGCAAGAGGAGGGGAAGAGGGAGGGGGGTAGACAAGAGGAGAGGGGGAGGAGAGGAGGGGGGTAGACAAGAGGAGAGGGGGAGGAGAGGAGGGTAGACAAGAAGTGGAGGGAGGAGGAAAGAGGGGGGGAAGGGGATAAAGGGAGAAGAGGAGGGGGGTGGAGAGAGGGGAAGGGAGGAGTAGAGAAGAAGGGTAGACAAGAGAAGGAGGGAGGAGGAGATGAGGGGGGTAGTGGGGGAGGAAGAGGGAGAGGAGGGTAGAGAAGAGAGGAGGGAGAGGAGGGTAGAAGAGAGAGGAAGGAGAGGAGGGTAGAAGAGAGAGGAGGGAGAGGAGAGAGGAATGAGAGGAGGGTAGAGGAGAGAGGAGGGAGAGGAGGGTAGAGGAGAGAGGAGGGAGAGGAGGATAGAAGAGAGAGGAAGGAGAGGAGGGTAGAGGAGAGAGGAGGGTAGAGGAGAGAGGAGGGAGAGGAGGGTAGAGGAGAGAGGAGGGTAGAGTACAGAGGAGGGAGAGGAGGGAGAGGAGGGTAGAGGACAGAGGAGGGAGAGGAGGGTAGAGGAGAGAGGAGGGTAGAGGAGAGAGGAGGGTAGAAGAGAGAGGAGGGTAGAGGAGAGAGGAGGGTAGAGGAGAGAGGAGGGAGAGGAGGGTAGAGGAGAGAGGAGGGTAGAGTACAGAGGAGGGAGAGGAGAGAGGAGGGAGAGGAGGGTAGAGGACATAGGAGGGAGAGGAGGGTAGAGGAGAGGGATAGAGGAACAAGGAGAGAAAACACATGCCAGTAAAAGTGTCACTCTTCTTTTTTTCTGTCCACTTAGCATCTTTTCAGACAAAGCAGTTGTTGAGTCTGCTGGGAGTGGTGGCTGGTCTGGGTCTAGCCTGGTCTGGGTCTAGCCTGGTCTGGGTCTAGCCTGGTCTGGGTCTAGCCTGGTCTGGTTCTAGCCTGGTCTGGTTCTAGCCTGGTCTGGGTCTAGCCTGGTCTGGGTCTAGCCTGGTCTGGGTCTAGCCTGGTCTGGTTCTAGCCTGGTCTGGTTCTAGCCTGGTCTGGTTCTAGCCTGGTCTGGGTCTAGCCTGGTCTGGGTCTAGCCTGGTCTGGTTCTAGCCTGGTCTGGTTCTAGCCTGGTCTGGGTCTAGCCTGGTCTGGGTCTAGCCTGGTCTGGTTCTAGCCTGGTCTGGTTCTAGCCTGGTCTGGGTCTAGCCTGGTCTGGGTCTAGCCTGGTCTGGTTCTAGCCTGGTCTGGGTCTAGCCTGGTCTGGGTCTAGCCTGGTCTGGGTCTAGCCTGGTCTGGTTCTAGCCTGGTCTGGTTCTAGCCTGGTCTGGGTCTAGCCTGGTCTGGGTCTAGCCTGGTCTGGGTCAGGCTTTTAATTAGAGAGATACAGACAGAGTGAGGAGAGAGAGAGAGAGAGAGATACAGACAGAGTGAGGAGAGAGAGAGAGAGGGTGATCTTCACATCTGTGAGCTGTGGTCAATCTTCTCAGTACACGATCACAAGGTCTTATGATAATAAAGCACAATGATCAAAGGCATATCTGCAACACACATAAATATTCACACTTTGAGGCCAGTCCGCAGTGCTGGGAAACTCGTTTACTACTTGATGAACTAAATGTTTGTGGCTGGAGATGCAGAGGGCTGGACTGGACAGCTGGCTGGCTGGGAAACTGAAAACACAAAGCGGTCTCTGAAACAGGAGGAACTGAAGGAGCAGCGTGACTGAAGCAGAGAGTTCATGTAGCAGTTGAGACTTTGAACATCGAGCAGCACCACAGTGTTCATGTAGGCTCCCTTACTGTGCGTGTGCGGTGTGCGTATGTGTGTGTGTGCGTGCGGTGTGCGTGTATCTGTGTGTGTGCATGTGTGTGTCTGTGCGTGTGTGTGTGCGGTGTGTGGTGTGTGTGTAAGTGTGTGTGTATGTGTGGTGTGTGTGTGGTGTGCGTGTGTATGTGTGGTGTGTGTGTATGTGTGGTGTGTGAGTGTGGTGTGTGTGTATGTGTGTGTGGTGTGTGTGTGTATGTGTGGTGTGTGTGTGTGTGTGTGTATGTGTGTGTGTGCGTGTGTATGTGTGGTGTGTGTGTGTGTGTGTGCGTGCGTGGGACAGAGCATCATGAAGCCTCTGATGAGGACCCACGTTAGAGGACACGCAGAGACACGCTCTCCACCCCTCCGCTAACGACCCTCCCTCCCTCCCCTTCTCTCTCTCCCTCCCCCTCTCCCCCTCCCTCCCCTTCTCCCTCCCTTCTTCTCTCTCTCTCTCCCCCTCCCTCCCCTTCTCCCTACCTTCTTCTCTCCCCCCTCCCTCCCCTTCTCCCTCCCCTTCTCCCTCTCCTTCTTCTCTCCCCTCTCCCCCTCCCTCCCCTTCTCCCTCCCCTTCTCCCTCTCCTTCTTCTCTCCCCCTCTCCCCCTCCCTCCCCTTCTCCCTCCCCTTCTCCCTCCCCTTCTCCCTCCCCTTCTCCCTCTCCTTCTTCTCTCCCCCTCTCCCCCTCCCTCCCCTTCTCCCTCCCCTTCTCCCTCTCCCCCTCTCCCCCTCCCTCCCCTTCTCCCTCCCTTCTCCCTCCCCTTCTCCCTCTCCTTCTTCTCTCCCCCTCCCTCCCCTTCTCCCTCCCCTTCTTCCTACCTTCTTCTCTCTCTCTCCCCCCCCTCCCTCTCCCCCTCCCTCTCCCCTTCCCTCCCCTTCTCCCCCTCCCTCCCCTTCTCCCCCTCCCTCCCCTTCTCCCCCTCCCTCCCCTTCTCCCTACCTTCTTCTCTCTCCCCCTCTCCCCCTCGCTCCCCTTCTCCCTACCTTCTTCTCTCTCCCCCTCTCCCCCTCCCTACCCTTCTCCCTACCTTCTTCTCTCTCCCCCTCTCCCCCTCCCTACCCTTCTCCCTACCTTCTTCTCTCTCTCTCCCCCTCCCTCCCCTTCTCCCTCCCCTTCTCCCTCCCCTTCTCCCTACCTTCTTCTCTCTCCCCCTCCCCCTCTCCCCCTCTCCCCCTCTCCTTCTCCCTCCCCTTCTTCTCTCTCTCTCTCCCCCTTCCTCCCTCTCCCAGACAGCCCGAGGACCCTGCTACAGAGTACCAGCGCTAATGCTAATGCTAGAAAACGTGGCCTTTAGGGCCCTTCGGCGCAACACTAGGTAGCGCTAATGCTATGCTAGCTCCACCCCTGTGGTAATCCTTAGGGAAACGTCCTCTGCGCTAAACTATGCTAAGCTACGGTCCGGCTGTTTAACTATTCAACAGCCCCGCAGACTCTAATCTGAAGATGTTTTCATTAACATGTCAAGAACGCCGGAGTTCAGCTACTGACACTTAAAACACTGGTGTGCCTCGAGAAACAGTGTGTGTGTGTGTAGGGGTGTGTGTGTGTCTGTAAACGTGTGTCTTGAGAGACCCACCACAATGGAAGCTGAAGAATGCGCCCGCAAGGTAAAGGTTGTTTTTACAAAACAATTAATTGACACCGGTATTCTGTTGCCCCTGGCGATGCCTGTGGCATCGCCAAGACAACAGACCCGGGCGAGCGAATCGCCACGACAACGCCCGTCTATCTTAACAGATCGATCATCCCTTGCTTTTGTCTTCTCTCCCCCCCCCTCCCCCCCTCCCTGGAACAACTGTAGGGTTAGGGTTGGGTTAGGGTTGGGCTTTCAAGGGTACAATTTGTAGGTGGGTTAGGGTTAGAGAGAGGGAGAGAGAGAGGGAGATAGAGAGGGAGAGAGAGAGGGAGAGAGAGAGGGAGGGGTGCAGAAGGGGAATATAAGATGAACATTAGGACAGAGAGGAACGACCATGTCCTCTTCAGAATGCATCTCTGGCTCTCTCCATCTCACACACACGCCACCAGAAACAAACGCATCATTCCCTGTGATGAGACCCCGTCGATAAGCGTCTTGTATCTAGGACACTGTAGGGAGAGAGAGGGGAGGGAGAGGGGAGAGAGAGAGGGGAGGGGGGAGGAAGAGGAGTTCTCTTTACTCTGATCACAGGGAAGAAACTGCTTTTCTTGATCTTTGATCTTCCTCACTTTTGTTTGTAAAATCAAAGTTATCAAGGAAGGGAACTAGAACAAACATGCCTGACAACAACAAGGTAGGCAGGAGGAAGATCCTGGCCCAGCTAACGACTCTGCCTGCATCTGATTATGTGATTAATGAATATGTCACACAGTTCTCAGGTAAAGAAAATCACCCTCTGCTGTTCTCCCTTCACTCTTCTCCCTCTCTCCTTGGAGGTAATTACCCCCCCTTGAGCATTCTCCTGTTCCCTCTCTCCTTCTCTCCCCCCTTCACAGCCCCGGGGGATGGATATGAAAGGGAATTGGACACTGGGGGCCACAGATAGAGTAATTAAAAATCTCTCTCCTTCTACCTCTCTTTTCCCTCTCCTCTTTTCTGATACCTTGTTGGGAAACATCAGGTCTCTGTGTGTGTGCATGTGTGTCTCCCTCTTCGCGTGTGTGTGTTAAACCTGTGTAGTTAGGGATATGACCTAAATACACCCCAGATTAAACGCAGGAATGCCGTGGTCTTTGTTTTGGGGCTCATTAGCAGCGGAACAAAGAGGTGATCCAGACACAATGGGGTTTAAATATAGCCAGGTGATCTCTGTGAACACACACTCCTGCTACACTCTCCATGTAACAGTGGAGGGGGGGGGGTGTTAAGGGCTGGGGTTATAACTGTGTTTGCTGTGGCCTTTTGCCTTCTGTACGGATGAGGCCTTCTGCCGTCTGTACGGATGAAGGCTTCTGCTCCCCTGGGTTCAGGGCCAATACACTGGGTATGAAGGGAATCTCCACCACTTTGAGGAACAGTAGTTAGTGAGGGACAAGCACACACACACACACACACAAATACAAAGGAAACCTCAAGCCCGCCCACACATCTCACACAGGGGAAGTACATCCACCACTTCACTTCTACTGCATTCCCATTCTTTACTCTGTGAACACACAAGTTGTATACTGTGTAAGGTCAGAGTGTGCGCAGTTCCATTACACACACACACACACACACACACGGGACCCCCCCTTCTTTCTCCGAGTCCCCCTCCATTGTCCCAGTGACATATTTACAGTACAAAGACTCGTCTTGAGCAGATGAAGTTGCTGATTTAATTAGTGCAATCATTAAACGAAGCTTAATTATCGTCACATAACCCGCAGTGCCGACTGAGGGCCTCAGAGCTGCTGCTTGGCATTAACGATGCATAATTACACACACACACACACGCGCGGGCACGCGCACACACACAACCCTGCCAGCATCAACAGCTACAACAATAACAGCTTAATCAGACCCCATACATAACACCAGGAGTGCGTTCCTGAAAGGCTGTGTTTCCCACATTGGGCCTGCTGTACTGAAGGTATGGAGGAACAGGAAGGATCACTGCGTGGTCCAATTCTTCTTCTTACTGGGCAGACAGCGCCCAGCCTAGAACGCCCCCTTAAGGGGGAGAGTGGCACACACACACTCCCAGTCTGACTGGCCAATCGTAAAGGCCCAGGCAGCAATGGATGTCTAAACGTTATAGTGCCAGTCAGGCAGTGATCTGAAGGGACAGGTGTGTGTGTGTGTGTGTGTGAGTGTGTGTGTAAGGTGCTTCATTATCAGCCCTGCAGCTAAAGAAGCCGGGTTCTGTCCCAGTGTTCATAAAGAAGCCCCATTAAATCCACCTCCAGTCAATAATTAGGACTCTACAAATAAACCAAAGGCAATTAAATCGATAGTGGTTTGGGCGTGGAGGGGTTGCCCGGCGGGCCAGCATGACACTCCATCTTGGTGTCGGGTTATTCATGCAGGGGCTGCTGGGATATGTCCGGAACACAGCGCCCCGCCCCCACGGCAAGTTACTGCTTATTAGACAGGCAGGACTGTCCCTGGATGCTGGGCTGGGGCCTACTGTGGCTGTAGGGGGAGAGAGATGAGGAGAGAGAGATGAGGAGAGGGAGATGAGGAGAGGGAGATGAGGAGAGGGTGGGAGATGAGGAGAGAGAGATGAGGAGAGGGAGGGAGAGATGAGGAGAGAGAGATGAGGAGAGGGTGGGAGAGGAGGAGAGGGAGATGAGGAGAGAGAGATGAGGAGAGGGAGGGAGAGGATGAAAGAGATGAGGAGAGAGAGATGAGGAAAGGGAGGGAGAGGAGGAGAGGGAGGGAGATGAGGGAGGGCGGAGAGAGAGAGAGCCAGGGGTTGGTTTATTACAGGTTACGGCTGGGACAGGTGGAGAGGAGGAAGGAGAGAGTCAAAAATAAATATATAAAGAAAAGAATAGTTTGCGTTCTATTGAGGGGCTTGATAGAAACAGTGTTGGTGTCCATATCGGGTCGAAAACAATGTTTGGAAACGCCCACGCAGACATACAATAAACACACAAGTGCGCACAGTGCAGGTGATGGTAGCTGGATCCAGCAGGGAGGCAGAATGGTCTGTGTGTGTGTGTGAGAGAGAATTATAGGTCTGTGTGTGTGTGTGTGTGAGAGAGAATGATAGGTCTGTGTGTGTGTGAGAATGATAGGTCTGTGTGTGTGTGTGTGTGAGAGAGAATGATAGGTCTGTGTGTGTGTGTGTGAGAGAGAGAATGATAGGTCTGTGTGTGTGTGTGTGACAGAGAGAATGATAGGTCTGCCATTGACACGGACACTGAGATGATAAAGTACTGTCCCCACTGGCAGATAGCTGGCTTCATTACACCCTGTCTGACAGTGACACACACACACGCACAGTGACAGCCAGCCAGTCGATGGCACTGACCTCCCTCTCTCTCTCTGGGTGCGGCGCTGGGAGCATCAGCGCCAGGTAGATGACAGAACAGAAGCTCTAATAGAGGAGCTGGTGACAGCCCCTGTCCTCACTGGCATCTCTCTGACACGCCCTAATGGACACACATGGAACACACACACACACGGGATAACAGACAACACAGACAGAAAAAAAAGAGACAGACAGACTAACAGGCAGACAGACAGGCAGGCAGACAGAGAAGCAGGCAGGCAGACAGACAGGAGACAACCAGTGAGCAGGGACAACATGACAACAGACGGGGAGTGAGAGGAAGGTGTCTAACATAGTGTGCTACAGCTCTCTTTACTGCTCTGAGGGCCAGACGTCAACATGTACCTGTGTGTGTGTCACAGAGGATAGGAGTACATGTGCCAGTGGCCTTATGAATGTAACATGGGCCTAGGGAAAGAGGGCGCCTGCCAGGACTCACACACACACACACACACACGCAGTCACACACACACACACACACAGTCACACACACACACACAGTCACACACACACACGCAGTCACACACACACACGCAGTCACACAGTCTAGTGCCTCCAGAGAGCGGGAGTTTATTAAGCCCAGGCAGTCAGAGAAAGAAACTGACTGAGGAGGAAAAAAAAAACTGAAAAAAGGCACTTGAAAGAAGGCTAGAAAAAGCGTGGCGGAGAAAAGGAGGGAGGAGGAGGAGGAGGGTCACAAGCACGGTGTCAGTGGCCCCCTCAGTGGCCCCCTCAGGGACCCCAGGGCTAGTCTCAGCCTTGTCATCCCTCGCTCCTCTGCTCTCTCTCCTCCTTCTCTCTCCAGCCCACGGAAAACGTCGATAGCGCGCTGCCAGAGAGGGTCTCTGGTGAACACTGCCTCTTCCTCCTGCATCGACAGACCCCACAAATCAATATTTAGTTCCCCACTAACAAGCTGCCTCGGGGTCTGCAGAGAGAGGGAGGGAGGAAGGGAGGAAGAGAAAGTAAGAGATTGAAAGAAAGAAAGGAGAGAAAGTGAAAAGGAGAGAAAGAGAAAGAGAGAGAGAAAGGGAGAGAAAGAGAGAGAGAGAAAGAGAGAGGGAGAGAGAGAGGGAGAGAGAGAAAGAGAGAGAGCTGGGGCCTGGAGCTGTCCAACTAAGAGGGAAAAACATGGATTGAGTGGAACCAGAAAGTGAGTGTGTGTGTGTGTGTGTGGAGGTGAACAGGTCAGACAAGATGTGCACAGAGAGAAGACAGGGCTGGTGTGTGTGTGTGTGTGTGTCGTGGTGTGGAGGCGACGCATGAATGCCTGCGGAGCGCGCTGACATGAACACACACACACAAATACACACTCACACCGTTACACAGATAAAATACACACTCCCCACACACACACAGTACATACAAACACCATCACACACACGCATCATCATGCTTGAATACAGTTACCTTTATATGAGAGAATTATTTTATTACTGCCTATAAAAGAACTGTTCAGGTTAACTATTTACTGATGTGTGTGTGTATATATATAATATATGTGTATATAAATGTGTGTGTCAATGTGTGTGTGTGTGTACCTGCTGTTGGAGGATGTGTGTGTGTGAGTGTATCTGCTGTTGGAGGATGTGTGTGTGTGTACCTGCTGTTGGAGGATGTGTGTGTGTGTACCTGCTGTTGGAGGATGTGTGTGTGTGTGTTTACCTGCTGTTGGAGGATGTGTGTGTGTGTGTTTACCTGCTGTTGGAGGATGTGTGTGTGTGTGTTTACCTGCTGTTGGAGGATGTGTGTGTGTGTGTTTACCTGCTGTTTGAGGATGTGTGTGTGTGTGTGTGTACCTGGTGGTGGAGGATGTGTGTGTGTGTGTGTACCTGCTGGTGGAGGATGTGTGTGTGTGTGTGTACCTGCTGTTGGAGGATGGCCATGACCTGTTCCAGCCACTCCTGGTCTCTTCTGCTGTCTTCAGTACTGGCCTCCTCTGTGTCCTGTTAAACACACACACACACACACACACACACACACACACACACACACACACACACACACAGTATGAAGCAACAGCATCATCATAACTGGGGTTCCATGGTATCAGTAAACATTTAGCCGGCAGTAAAACTATCCTAAACAAAGACAATTCTATGTAAACAATCCTTCTTATTTTCCTCTACTTCCCAGTAAGTGATGCTGAGCCTCATTAGTCCAGTCTAAGGTATAGTAGAAGTATATAAATATATACGGTGACCTCTAAGTCTCTGTATATCTATATCAAGCTGTGGGGCAGGATTCGGTTTGTTACGCACACACACGCGCACACGCAGACACACACACACACGCACACACACACACACACACACACAGGACCTTGGGAGGAAGTCCCCTGGTGCAGAGGGTCATACAGTGTATAACTGTGTGTGTGTTCCCCTCATGCATAAAGACATGGTAGTATAGCTGCCTTGTTACTGCTAATGAACAGGACTGCCACCCCCCCTCACTGTTAACCCCAGGTGCTGCCTCTCAAACCATGTCACGCCCCCCCCCCCCCCCCCCCCCCCGAGTCAGCTACACTGACGGCACTAGCTTCAGTGTCCTATGGGGTCTTGGGGAGAGTGTGTGTGTGTGTGAGTGATAGGTCTGTGTGTGTGAGTGTGAATGATGGGTTAGGTTTGTGTGTATGAGTGTGAATGTGTGTGAGTGTGTGTAGACTTTAGAGTGCAGGGCTCATTTCCATGTTCTTCACTATTCAGAGAGCCTCATTAGAGACTGCTTGCCAGAGAGAGAGAGACAGAGAGATAGACACAGAGAGAGATAAATGGAGTGAGTGGTGAGAGAAAGTTAGGAAAAAGGAAGAGAGGATGAGGTCAGAGAAACAGAGAAATGTAGAGAGATAAGGATGAAGTGAGGGAGGGAATGGAGAAGCAGGGAGAGAAATAGTTAAAAGGAGAGACAGATATAGAGAGAGACAGATATGGAGAGAGAGACAGATAGAAAGAGACAGATAGAAAGAGAGAGACAAAGAGAGACAGATATATAGAGAGAGAGACAGATATAAAGAGAGAGACAGATATAAAGAGAGAGACAGATTTAAAGAGAGAGACAGATATGAAGAGAGAGACAGATATAAAGAGAGAGACAGATATGAAGAGAGAGACAGATATGAAGAGAGAGACAGATATAAAGAGAGAAAGAGACAGAGATTAGAAGACAGTGAGAGAGACAGTGAGAGAGACAGTGAGAGAGACAGTGAGAGAGTTTGAGAGACAGTAAGAGAGACAGTGAGAGAGACAGTGAGAGAGACAGTAAGAGAGTTTGAGAGACAGTAAGAGAGACAGAAAGAGAGAAAAGTGTTTGCACTAGATAGAAGCGACCGGTGACCAAATGCGTTGATATTACTTCAGTGAAAGTTCCGTTGCACGGTTTCTGAAGTGCCGCCTACAGTAGCTAACTAGCTAGCCACAGTCACTAACATCACAAACCAACGCACAATGTATTCACACATCATATGAATACATCAATACAAAAAGACACTATAGACACTCATCCCATTAGCGGATGTGAACATGGAGCATCTCCCTCATATGGCCATGGGGGATCAGGAATGTCTCTATTCTCAGTCATGTCCACATCGCTAACTCCCTCTGTCCATTCATAACGTACCTTTTTTTTGGGGGGGGGGGGAAGTTCTGCCTTTCGAAACTAAAACTAAAACACACACACACAGTGAAAGGAGAGGAGGAGGGGAGAACAGAGAATCCTAGTACAGAGTAAAGCAGAGCAGAGTCCTATAGCAGAGTCCTCATCAAGCTCTCATCAATGATGCAGACAGTGACAGAACGCAAGGCGTCGGTGGCTCACTGACCAGTCTCGGCGGGTGTGGCGGTGTCCTTCCCTGTTGCCGTGTCTGCCAGTGAGGTGGGGTCAAACCAGGGTGCAGGGCGGGGAAAGTGATTTATGTGTATTCTGAGCACCGGGGGCGGAGAGCGATCCGGGGAGCAGGGGTGCGCACTGTTTTAAAGAAACTAATGTATGAAGTGATTTTATGGCATTGCGTGATAAAGACATAATGTATGTGAGAAATGTGTCATGTCAATATGGTGTAAAAGGGGGAAAACCGGGTGAGCAGGTTAATTGATTGTGCCGCACGTCATATGATATCGCCCAGGTGAATAAAGGTGTGCTGCACAGCTCAGTTGGGAGGGTGGTTGGCAGGAGCAGGTCCTACGGGAGTGATTATGATGCAGATGAAAGCCTGTTGCGTTTCATGGAAACCCTGCTGTGCCTGTGTGGATCCTTCACCTCTGACCGAAACACCCGCTCGGGCTCACTCCTTCACCTCTGACCGAAACACCCGCTCGGGCTCACTCCTTCACCTCTGACCGAAACACCCGCTCGGGCTCACTCCTTCACCTCTGACCGAAACACCCGCTCGGGCTCACTCCTTCACCTCTGACCGAAACACCCGCTCGGGCTCACTCCTTCACCTCTGACCGAAACACCCGCTCGGGCTCACTCCTTCACCTCTGACCGAAACACCCGCTCGGGCTCACTCCTTCACCTCTGACCGAAACACCCGCTCGGGCTCACTCCTTCACACAGACCTATTTACAAAAATTCAAAAACATTTAGCAGACGCTCTTATCCAGAGCGACTTACAGTAAGTACAGGGACATTCTCCCCGAGGCAAGTATGGTGAAGTGCCTTGCCCAAGGACACAACGTCAGTTTGCACAGCCGGGAATCGAACCAGCAACCTTCTGATTACTAGCCCGACTCCCTAACCGTTCAGACATCTGACTCCCTTAGTAGCTTAGTAGACTAGCTTACATTTGTGTGCGTGATGAAAAAGACGTGCAATGACAAGAAATTATATTGATCGTGCCACCAAACACAGATGAAACTAAAGTAACGAGCCTGGGCTGTAATTGAGGACATGAGAGTGACAGTATAAAGTTGTCAGAAAATAAATAGTGAAGCAAAGTACTGATACCAGAAGTACAGTAATGAAGTATTTGTACTTCCCATCTCTGAGGCACCCACTCAGACACGCACTCACGCAAACAAAAAAACAAACAAACAAAAGGGCTCAACAGTTCCAGCTACACTGCACACACTTTGCATTGAGTTACTATTCACATCTTCTACCTAACAGACTTCAACCCTGAACCAGACAACACAGCAAGAGATCAACACTCAGGTAATACACACACACACACACACACACACACACACAGTGACACACACACAGATCGTGACACACACACACACACACACACACAGATCGTGACTGAGTGTGTGTGTCCAGGTGTTGGGGGTCCAGAGAGCAGTGTCTGCAGAGCTGCAGCAGTGTGTCTGGGGCTAGAGAGCAGTGTCTGCAGAGCTGCAGCAGTGTGTCTGGGGCTGCTGTTCGTCTCCATCCTGGCTGGGCTCACAGCTCTGGGAGTCTCCTGTGAGTAGCTCTCATACAACACAAGTTAGCACCTTTGATAAAACTACCTTTCTATCTTACATCTCTCCATTTAAAACTGCAACATGATGTCGAATTTAATAGTCACTTTTTAAACTGTTTAACAGACGTCAGAGAGACTGAGGAGAGACACCAGTTACAGAACAAGAACTCTGACCTGACCAGAGAGAGAGACCAGCTGAACACCAGTAACACCATCCTGACCAGAGAGAGAGACCAGCTGAACACCAGTAACACCATCCTGACCAGACAGAGAGACCAGCTGAACAACAGTTACACCAACCTGACCAGAGAGAGAGATGACCTTAAGAGAAAGTGTGGTCAGTATAACAGAGATGTGAATATAAAGATGAAGGTTACATGAAGGTTTTAACCTGTAGCTGGACCATGCAGAGTTGTGTGGTTACCATTCTAAAATAATAAACTTGTTGTTACGAAGACTTAAGAAGAGAAGTTTAGCATTCAAAAGTCAACAACCATGTTCTGTTGTGACGTGTTGCAGAGAGTGACAGTGAATGGAAGTGGTTTGGCTGCAGCTGTTACAATGTCTCCATTATAAAGAAGAACTGGAACAAGAGCAAACAGGACTGTGAGAGGAGTGGAGCCCATCTGGTGACCATACACAGCCAAGAGGAACAGGTGAGAGTGACCACACACAGCCAAGAGGAACAGGTGAGAGTGACCAAACACAGCCAAGAGGAACAGGAGAGATGGAAAGAGAAGTGAGAAAACAATTCTACTACCACCTTTAACATCATTCTAAACTTCCACCATGACAGGACTTCCTCACTGGCTTGACCACAGAAGCGGTCTGGATCGGTCTGACTGACAAAAAGCAGGAAGGGACCTGGGTGTGGGTGGATGGGACGCTCCTGACCACAGAGTAAGAGAATTGTCCATGTGAATAATCCCAGCAGCTCCTGAACACATGTCCTGTCTGCTGAAGTCTGCCTGCTGCTCTGTGTCGTCTATCTCTACAGGAACTGGAAGCCTGGAAACAATGACAATAAGGACTGTGCTCTGATGGACCAACATTGGAATGATGTTCCTTGTGATGATAATAACTACTGGGTCTGTGAGAAAGGGATCTAAGATGTTGTGCACGCAGGTAGAAGCCTGTTCCTCACAAAACCCCTCAAATTGTCAAACACTTAACTTTGATAGTTTATAACGGGGCTGGGTACTGTAGTTTATAACAGGGCTGGGTACTGTAGTTTATAACAGGGCTGGGTACTGTAGTTTATAACAGGGCTGGGTACTGTAGCGGGGTGTGGAAATGACTGGGAATGTGATACTTCATTAATAATGCATATTATTAATAAAATATTCAAACAAATAATTCAAGCTTTTCTACCTGTTACAACACTGTGGCTGTGATGGCCAGCTGTACTTCAAACAGCATCACACACGACACCTAGTGTGTGTGTGTGGAACCAGGGGTGTGTGTGTGGAACCAGGGGTGTGTGTGTGGAACCAGGGGTGTGTGTGTGGAACCAGGGGTGTGGGGGTGGAACCAGGGGTGTGTGTGTGGAACCAGGGGTGTGTGTGGGTGGAACCAGGGGTGTGTGTGTGGAACCAGGGGTGTGTGTGTGTGGAACCAGGGGTGTGGGGGTGGAACCAGGGGTGTGGGGGTGGAACCAGGGGTGTGTGTGTGGAACCAGGGTGTGGTATAAACCTCAGTTACTGTACATCCGTTACTGAAGGGTGGAACAGAGCTCATTATACCTGCAGATCTTTTCTCTCCATGTTGTATTTGAGTTCTGTTGTACCCCTGTCCGGCAAGAGACTGTCCACAAAACAGTTTGATGTTGCACTTAAGATACAATGTTTCTGTTGCACTGTACGATATACTCAAGTTGACATGTTATTATTGTTGCACCTGGTAGCGGAGATGTGTTTATGTTACACTGTGCTCGGTAAATACAGTATTTATATAGTGTGTGTCCATGTGTGTGTGTGTGTGTGTGAGCATTCGTGCGTGTGCGTGTGTCCGCCTGTGTGTGTGTGTGCGAGCCTTACCCCCTATAAGTGTGACTTTTCGTCAAATGAGAAATGGTGGCCTGTCATAGCGGGGAGGGGCTGAGCTCTGAGGAAGCTCAAATTGGTTTCAAGTGTGAGTAAGAACTTGGCCAGCGACCTCACTTCCTGTGATAGATGGGGAGGAGGTCCCGAGGGGCAGGAAGTTGATTGTGGTGCGCTGTGGTTAATTGACGGCAAGGTGGGAGGGGGGGGGGGTGTAGAGGGAGGGAGAAAAGGGGAGTGTGGGTGTGAGAGAGGGAGACAGAGAGTGTGTGATGAAGAGAGAGATCTATGATGAAAGAGGCAGAGAGAGGGAAGAGGGGGCAGGGATGGTGTATCAAGCACAAAGAGAGAGAGGATAAAACTACTTTGGGATTGAGTGAAAACTTGATTGCAACAAATACAATATCCAACAGAGCCAAAAGGAGGAGGCAGTCAGGACGTGTCAGGTGTTCTGTGGGGGGTCATCTTGTCATCTTGTAAAGGGTTAGAGCACGCTAGCTCCAAGTCTGCCCAGTCTACCAAGACACAGAGAGAGACAGTCATAGTCACACAGGAAGTGTGTGTGTGAGTGTGTGTGTGTGTGAGAGGTTTTGAGAGAGAAAGAGAGCAAATGAGAGTGTGTCTGAGAGAGGGAGGAAGACAGTGTGTGTGTGTGTGCGTGCATGTTGTTCGCTCGTGTACTTGCATGAGAGTGTGTCTAAGAGGGAGAGAGTGTGTCTAAGAGGGAGGAAGACAGAGTGTGAGTGTGTGTGCATGTTGTGCGCTCATGTACTTGCATGAGAGTGTGTCTCTGAGACAAAAAGGAATATATAAATACTCTGTATATATATATGTGCGTATGTGTGTGCGTATGGGTCACATTGAGGAGGGATCAGTGTCCTACCGTCTGTGTGTGGAATGTTACCGGGTGTGTGTGTATGTTACCGGGGGTGTGTGGCATGTTACCGGGTGTGTGTGTGTATGTATGTTCCCGGGTGTGTGTGTGTATGTATGTTACCGGGTGTGTGTATGTATGTTCCCGGGTGTGTGTGTGTGGCATGTTACCGGGTGTGTGTGTGTGTATGTATGTTACTGGGTGTGTGTGTGGCATGTTACCGGGTGTGTGTGTGTGTGTGTATGTATGTTACTGGGTGTGTGTGTATGTTACCGGGGGTGTGTGGCATGTTCTCAGGTGTGTGTGTGTGTGTGTGTTACTGGGTGTATGTGGCATGTTCCCGGGTGTGTGTGTGTGTGTTACCGGCTGTGTGTGTTACCGGGGGTGTGTGTGTATGTTACCGGGTGTGTGTGTTACCGGGGGTGTGTGTGTGTTACCGGGGGTGTGTGTGTATGTTACCGGGTGTGTGTGTTACCGGGGGTGTGTGTGTGTGTTACCGGGGGTGTGTGTGTATGTTACCGGGTGTGTGTGTATGTTACCGGGTGTGTGTGTTACCGGGGGTGTGTGTGTATGTTACCGGGGGTGTGTGTGTATGTTACCGGGTGTGTGTGTGTGTTACCGGGGGTGTGTGTGTATGTTACCGGGGGTGTGTGTGTATGTTACCGGGTGTGTGTGTGTGTTACCGGGGGTGTGTGTGTATGTTACCGGGGGTGTGTGTGTGTTACCGGGGGTGTGTGTGTGTGTTACCGGGTGTGTGTGTGTGTTACCGGGGGTGTGTGTGTGTTACCGGGGGTGTGTGTGTGTTACCGGGGGTGTGTGTGTGTTACCGGGGGTGTGTCCAGCATGTGCAGCAGGTCTGTGGGCGTCATGTTGAGGATGGAGGCGGCCACAGCCTGGGCTCTGGACACAGAGCTCTTCTTCAGCCCCACGTCGCCCACCTCCTCCAGCCGCTTCCTCTTCCTCTTCCTGCACAGCTCTGACCTCACTTCCTGCACCTCCACCAGCACTTCACTCGCAAGGGCCTGGAGTAGAGAGGAGAGATGGGAAGGAGAGGAGGAGGAGGAGCAGAGAAATGTGTTAACTCGAAGCAGATGAAAATAATGACACCAGAGAGTGAGAGAAGAAGAGAAATAGGAGGAAGAGAGAGGGAACAGAGAGAGAGAGAGGGAACAGAGAGAGAGAGAGAGAGAGAGAGAGAGAGAGAGAGAGAGAGAGAGAGAGAACAGAGAGAGAGGGAACAGAGAGAGAGAACAGAGAGAGAGAACAGAGAGAGAGAGAGAGGGAACAGAGAGAGAGAGAGAGAGAGAGAGAGAGAGAGAACAGAGAGAGAACAGAGATAGAACAGAGAGAGAGGGAACAGAGAGAGAGAGAGAGAGAACAGAGAGAGAGAGAACAGAGAGAGAGAGAGAACAGAGAGAGAGAGAGAGAGAGAGAGAGAGAGAGAGGGAACAGAGAGAGAGAGAGAGAGAGAGAACAGAGAGAGAGAGAGAGAACAGAGAGAGAGAGAGAGAGAGAGAGATAGAGATAGAGAGAGAACAGAGAGAGAGAGAGAGAGAGAGATAGAGAGAACAAAGAGAGAGAGAGAGAGAGATAGAGAGAACAAAGAGAGAGAGAGAGAGAGAGAGGGAACAGAGAGAGAGAGAGGTAACAGAGAGAGAGAGAGGGAACAGAGAGAGAGAGAGAGAGAGAGAGAGAGAGAGAGAACAGAGAGAGAGGGAACAGAGAGAGAGAACAGAGAGAGAGAGAGAGGGAACAGAGAGAGAGATAGAGAGATAGAGAGAGAACAGAGAGAGAGATAGAGAGAGAGAGGTAACAGAGAGAGAGAGATAGAGAGAGATAGAGAGAGATAGAGAGAGATAGAGAGAGAGGTAACAGAGAGAGAGATAGAGAGAGAGAGAGAGAGGTAACAGAGAGAGAGAGAGAGAGATAGAGAGAGATAGAGAGAGAGGTAACAGAGAGAGAGATAGAGAGATAGAGAGAGAGGTAACAGAGAGAGAGATAGAGAGAGAGAGAGGTAACAGAGAGAGAGAGAGATAGAGAGAGATAGAGAGAGAGGTAACAGAGAGAGAGAGAACCTCAGCAGAGTTCACATCAGAGCAGAACGGAGGAGTTTTGTGTGTTGGCTTCTGTAATGGGCCTCCCAGCTCAGGCTGTCCAGATCCCTGCCTCGCCCTGCTTCACCCCGCCCCAGCTTGCCTCACCCCGCCCCGCCCTACCTCACCCCGCCCCGCCCTGCCTCACCCCGCCCCGCCCTGCCTCACCCCGCCCCGCCTCACCCCGCCTTGCCCCGCCCTGCCTCATCCCGCCTTGCCCCGCCCTGCCTCACCCCGCCCCGCCTTGCCCTGCCTCGCCCTGCCTCACCCCGCCCCGCCTTGCCTCACCCCGCCTTGCCTCACCCCGCCCCGCCTTGCCCCGCCCTGTCTCGCCTGGCCGGTAGTTAAGTCAGGAGGGGAGTTTAAAAGTCAGGGCATCTGATTGGTCCAGTGTGTGTGTGAGGAGGGGGTGGGGTCTCTAACACACAGACAATTAAATGTTTGAAGTGGCCACTGTGCGTGAGAACGCCAATAAAGGCGAACTCCCACCTGTATCATCCTGGCTTACTGATCAAGTCAATACTGGAGCACATCATCCCCTGTATGGACGAGGGGGCATGATAGAACACACCTGTGTGTGAGTGCGTGTGTGTGTGCGTGTGTGTGTGTGTGTGCGTGTGTGTGTGTGTGTGTGCGCACTATGGCAGCAGACCCCCCTAGCCAGAGGGCCTGTTTAGCCAGCAGAGATGAGATCAGATAACACATGTTCCTTTTAATAACCACACACACCCTAAACCCCTTTATCCAGCCGCCTCTTGGTCCACACACACACAAACACACACGCACACACACACACAGAGTAATGGGATTTTTACAAGCAAATCATTATTATTGTTGTTTCAAATTGGTTTAAAGACAAAAATATCTATAGTAATGGTTTGATGTGACAATTAATAAAGCGTAAAATATAAAGTTTTGTCAAAGACTGATCGATCATTAAATAAACATGTACTTGATTTTGTGAGGTGTTGCTGAGATCAGAGTGTTTATGTTCATAAACTCCAGTCTTCTGAGTCTTCAGTTTGTTTCCAGTGGTTGTGGCCCCCAGCTTTACAAAGAACCTGATCCAGCTTTAGCCACCGTGGTCACGGACTGCTACATGTGGCTCTGACACCGGGCATGCTACACCGTGTGTGAGGGTGAGGGTGTGTGTGTGTATGTGAGAAAGTGTGTGTATGTCTGTGTTTGTGAGGGTGTGTGTGTGTCTGTGTATGTGTGAGATACATGTGTGTGTGTGTGTGTACAGCTCATGCAGAGCTGCTGTTTAGCAGTTCAACAGCAGAGCTTATGGCCCGGGGCAAGAGGAGGAGGGGCCGAGGGGGTGGCTGGTCCTGCACAATGAGACACACACACACTCTCACACACACTGTCACACACACTGTCACACACTGTCACACACTCTTACACACTCTTACACACTCTTACACACTCTCACACACTCTACAGCTATCTCAGTCCTGATCAATACATGACAGAAGTAAATCTCTGCCTCGACCAGCCAATCAGAGGGCTAGTTGGAGGATTGTTCTTACGGGGAGATGGGACGGTATGATGTGAATCCTCAACGACCCTAACAACGGCCATGGCAACAGCCTGCGGCGCCGGACGCCTGGGGGATTATGGGTAAAAAGCTGGAGAACTTGGCTGCTGTGTCTGAGACACTCTGATGATGAAGGGGTTCTGGTTCTGTGGGGACAAGGAGTGTCTTATCGCTTGTGGGTGTTGTTAGGGTTGAGGTGTATGCGTACGTTTGTGTGTGTGTGTGTGTGTGCGTGCATGAAGGTTGTCTCAAAACACTGCGCTGAAAACTCCTTTTAGCAGTCCTCAAGTACTGGAGATAAAACTGTGAGACAGAGAGCAAGGGAGAAAAACAGAAAAACAGACAGAGAGAGTGAGGCAGGGTGAAAGAGGCAGGGAGAGAGAGGCAGGGTGAGAGAAGCAGGGAGAGAGAGGCAGGGAGAGAGAAGCAGGGAGAGAGAGAGAGGCAGGGAGAGACAGGCAGGGAGAGACAGGCAGGGAGAGAGAGGCAGGGTGAGAGAGGCAGGGAGAGAGAGGCAGGGTGAGAGAGGCAGGGAGAGACAGGCAGGGAGAGAGAGGCAGGGAGAGAGAGGCAGGGAGAGAGAGGCAGGGAGAGACAGGCAGGGAGAGAGAGGCAGGGTGAGAGAGGCAGGGAGAGAGAGGCAGGGTGAGAGAGGCAGGGAGAGACAGGCAGGGAGAGAGAGGCAGGGAGAGAGAGGCAGGGAGAGAGGCAGGGAGAGAGACTCACAAGCTGAGAGAAAGAAACACAGACAGGCAAAGAGAGAGAGAGACTCGCAGAGAGACAGACAGGCAGCGAGACTCGCAGAGAGAGACAGACAGGCAGAGAGACTTGCAGAGAGACAGACAGGCAGAGAGACTTGCAGAGAGACAGACAGGCAGAGAGAGAGAGGTAAGCACCTTCCTCTCTGCTCAGTCGTCCAGCTAGATTTGATTGGCAGGTGCCATTAGAGTTCTGATGATGGACGGACTTTATCAGGCCCCATCCTGCCAGGCATGAGACACACACATAACCACTTGCGTGTACACACACACACACAGTCATTGTGAGAGATTAGCTGGAGGTTAAGTGGGGTTGGTAGTAAAACCAAATGCTGAGGTTACAGTGTCATCCAATCATTAATGACAGCTAGCATACTTAGCATTAGCCTCCTGTAGCTAGCCTGTCTAGCATTAGCCTCCCGTAGCTAGCCACTGAAAGCCAGTATTACCTTCACCCTTCAAACTCTGACCCTTGACCCCAACATCTCCCTTGGAAGGCCTACCACTAGAGGGGTGACATTCCCTCTGACCTGTACCCTGACCTGTGGTTACCTTGGTGAAGGAGGTAAGCTGTTCCAGCTGCTTTGTGGCCAGGCCCAGTCTCCCCTGGAGAGCATCCAGGGCCAAGGAGCTCTGCTGGGTCAGTCTCCCCTGGAGAGCGTCCAGGGCCAGGGAGCTCTGCTGGGCCAGACCCTCCAGCTGTCTGGTGGCCGTCTGCTCCAGCTGACTCTGGGAACGCTCACTGGCGCTCACGCGGGCCTGGAGGGCCTCCACACGCTGGGACTACACACACACACACAAAACACAAAGTGAGACCTAGGTCTTAGAGGCAAATAGATCCAGATATTGACTGAAAAAAAAAAATGAAAAAAAAAAAGCTTTTTCCCCCAGGAACGTTGCTGTAGATATCCTGCACTGGAGTGTGCAGGAAGTGACCAGGTGTGAGCAGGTGTGAGGTGAGAAGGTGTGAGGTGAGCAGGTGAGCAGGTGTGAGGTGAGAAGGTGAGCAGGTGTGAGCTGAGCAGGTGTGAGGTGAGCAGGTGTGAGGTGAGCAGGTGTGAGCTGAGCAGGTGTGAGGTGAGCAGGTGTGAGGTGAGCAGGTGTGAGGTGAGCAGGTGGGCAGGTGTGAGGTGAGCAGGTTAGCAGGTGTGAGGAGAGCAGGTGAGCAGGTGTGAGGTGAGCAGGTGTGAGGTGAGCAGGTGTGAGGTGAGCAGGTGTGAGCTGAGCAGGTGTGAGGTGAGCAGGTGTACCTTCTTCTCCAGGTCCTGCCTCAGCCCGAGGCAGGCTGCCTCCTGCTGGCTCTTCTCTCTGGAGGCCACAGCCAGCCTGCGCTTCAGGGAGTCCACCAGGGCCCTCCTGTTAGAGGCCTCCTCTGTTAGCACCTTCACCTGGAGGAGGGAGGGAGGTCATCAATGTGTGCTCATGGTCTGAGGTTGTGGTTCATGTTCCGTGGTGGTTCCTACCTTGTGCTCCAGGTGGCTCAGCTCTGCTGTGTGGCTCTTCTCTCTCTCCTGCAGCAGCTTCATCCTGCTCTTCAGCTCCTCCACCAGCTGCCTCTTCATGCTGCAGTCTCTCTCCGCCTTGCTCGCCCTGGTGACGGGGACGCACACACACGCACACACGTAAATAGAGATGCACGTACACAAACGTACAGACACATCCATGCATGCTCACACACGTACATGTACATACACACATGTAAATACGCACACACACATACATTCATACAGTAAACACTACATGTGTACATACACACACACACACATCGGTGCACAGACTTAGAAATGCACACTCTCCCACAAACACACACATGGAGTTTGGTGTCCCTGTGCAGGTTGTGGGGTGTTGTGACAGCTCATTACGACAGCTAAACACAGTGTCGCTAGGAGACCAGATGAGGATGGGGGGACGGGGGGGGGGGGGGGGGGGCAGGAGGAACGTCTGTATAACATCATCTAATATCTCTGCCGTCCCCAGCCTCAGTAGCATACATTAGCGTCTGACACGGTTAGCGGTGCCGGGGAGGCCGGGGGGGCTGGGGGAGCGGGGGGCTGGGGGGGCGCTGGGGAGTGCTTCTGATAGACGGATCTGGTGTCTTCAGGGGAGCACGCTGGAAAGAGGGCCCATGCCAGCCTGCATCACACGCTACGGCACTCCAGTGACCGGGAGAGATGAGGTAAATGTTGCGCCGCTGGAATTGTGTGGGTGTGGGTGTGTGGTGATTTATTGTTGTATGAGAGGAGAAGCTACACTCTATAAGTGTGTGTGTGTGTGTGAGTGTGTGTGTGTGTGGGGAGGTGATTTAGAACGGTAGGAGAGAAGCTACACTCTGTGGATGTGTGTTTTAAGGGCCTCCGTACCTTCAACATCTGACAAACCACGCCGAGTCACTTCCTGTTAAAAACCACGCCGAGTCACTTCCTGTAACAAACCACGCCGAGTCACTTCCTGTAACAAACCACGCCGAGTCACTTCCTGTTACAAACCACGCCGAGTCACTTCCTGTTACAAACCACGCCGAGTCACTTCCTGTTACAAACCACGCCGTGTCACTTCCTATTACAAACCACACCAAGTCACTTCCTATTACAAACCACGCCGAGTCACTTCCTGTTACAAACCACGCCCCTTTGAACTGCTCAACAATCCATTTTTCTTCAGTGGAACTACTTTACACACGGGAGAATGTGTTGTAAATCAGCTTTCAGGACCCGCGATCAGTCTCTTCTTCAGCGGGAAATGCTGCGAAACAAAAAAAAGAAAAAAATAGAAAAGCAAACCCCTTTCCGGTCTTTAATGAATGTGTTTTTCAGGTTCAGAGCAAGCGAGCGATCAGTGATCTCAGACTGGAAGATAAACAGCTGATAGTCAACGAGGCCTGAGCAAATGCCCCCGTCTCCCCCGGGTAACCTCGCCCGCGGCGCTCACTAGATAAATGTGAGCTTGTCTTATTGGAGTGACATTAGATGAGATGAGAGCTGGGCCCAGCTTGGGGACTTGGGAACGGACACCCCAAATAGATTGGGTCACTAATGAGAAAAAGCAGCGCACATCGTGTCTTTAACCTGATGGCTGGCTCTCCCCCTCCCTCTCTCCCCCTCCCTCTCTCTCCCCCTCCCTCTCTCCCACTCTCTCCCCCCTCCCTCTCTCCCAGTCTCTCCCCCTCCCTCTCTCCCAGTCTGTCCCCCCCTCTCTCTTCCAGTCTCTCCCCCTCTCCCTCCCCGTCCCCCAGTCTCTCCCCCGCTCTTTCTCCCAGTCTCTCCCCCTCCCTCTCCCCCAGTCTCTCCCCCGCTCTCTCTCTCAGTCTCTCCCCCTCCCTCTAACCCACTCTCCCCCTCTCTCTCTCCCAGTCTCTCCCCCTCCCTCTCTCTCCCAGTCTCTCCCCCTCCCTCTCTCCCTCAGTCTCTCCCCCTCCCTCTCTCCCTCAGTCTCTCCCCCTCCCTCTCTCCCTCAGTCTCTCCCCCCTCCCTCAGTCTCTCCCCCTCCCTCAGTCTCTCCCCCTCCCTCTCCCTCAGTCTCTCCCCCGCTCTCTCTCTCAGTCTCTCCCCCTCCCTCTAACCCACTCTCCCCCTCTCTCTCTCCCAGTCTCTCCCCCTCCCTCAGTCTCTCCCCCTCCTCCTCTGTGTTGACTTAAGGAGGGAGAGTGGAAGTTCCTTGCCACAGGGTCTCCACAGTGCCTCCCTGATGCTAATGGCAATTAGCCCTATAACATTTATCTTAGACAGACCCCAGAAGACTCCCAAACAGAACAGGATGAAACAGGAGGAGGAGGGGGGATGTGTGGGAAGTTCATGAAGGAGTGTCTGATGTGAATTTATGAGTGAATAGAAGAGTGGGAGAGAGAGACAGAGAGAGAGAGAGGTATAGAGAGAGAGACAGAGAGAGAGACAGACAGACAGAAAGAGAGAGAGGGTGAGAGAGAGAGAGAGACAGAGAGAGAGACAGAGGGTGAGAGAGAGAGAGAGAGAGAGGGTGAGAGAGAGAGACAGAGAGGTAGAGAGAGAGAGACAGACAGAGAGAGACAGAGGGTGAGAGAGAGAGAGAGAGACACAGACAGACAGAGAGAGACAGACAGAGAGAGACAGAGAGGTAGAGAGAGAGAGACAGACAGAGAGAGACAGAGGGTGAGAGAGAGAGAGAGACACAGACAGAGAGAGAGAGAGAGGAGAGAGAACATTGTAAGCATTGTGTGCCTTCTCTGTTGTTCTGTATTTGCAAATAGTAATTGAGACTTTAAGTGATACAAACAAGGAGTATGTGTTTGGTTATGCAGGTGTGTGTATGTGTCCATGTGTCGGTGTTTTAAACAAAGCAAGCATAAACTACACGAGCGAGACAAACACAACAGTGTGTGTGTGTGTGTGAGATGAAAGAGTGGGGCTTCATAAATAAGACAGTGGCATGGAGCCGGATATTGACTGAGGACACGTTGGCGCACTTTGAAAATCCCCTTCTTCTCCTTCTCCTCCTCCCTCGCTCCTCTCCTCCTCCTCCTCCCTCGCTCCTCTGCTCCCGTAAAGCAGGACTCGTCCGGGCTGAGGAACGCCTGCCCAGATGTATATTTCAGAGACGTCTAGACATGCTTTTCATTCTGAACAGGGTCCCTCTGAGGAGAGTGGCGAGGCAGGGATGGAGAGGGAGCGTGTGTGTGTGTGTGTGCGTGTGTGCGTGAGCCCTCGAGACGTGATGCTGTCGTGGAAACGGAGAGAGGGATCTCCGCTCTGTCGGAGTGTGATCCTGGCGTCTCTGGTCACACAGAACACCATGGTCGTGTGATGGTACACACAGGAACACTCTCCTGCATGTGTTACTGACTAGGGCAGGGGGAAGAGGGAGGGAGGGAGGGAGGGGAGGAGGGATGGGAGGGAGGGAGGAGGACACACTGCACAGTAGCAGGCTACACTACAAAGACTCATACATGTTCCACTGCAGCTGAGAGCAGCTGAGTGAGTGTGCTACCCAAACACGACCATCGATGAAATAGAAGAGCTTGAAAAATGATTAATGGACGGAGGGATCAGGGGAGGGAGGGATGAGGGGAAGGACAGATACGGGAGAACGGAGGGATGAAGGGAGGGATGAAGGAGGGAGGTAGACAGATCTCCAGCTCCTCTTTGTTTGAGATGGTAGATCAGAACCGAGAGATGAGAAGGACCAGCTTTCTGACTGCTGCACTGATGGGGGGGGTAGTCATTAAGGCTGGTGTAGACCCCTCGGGGGGGCGGTGCAGGGGCAGGGGGGGGGGGCGGGGGTCAGGGGCGGGACATGTTTTTTGGTGTCGCGAGAGGAGATGATCCTTCGTCCGGCTCACACACCCGATCAATAACCCGGCTTTGATCACAGCACACTGCCTTTCGTCTCAGCACGCTGGCAGCGTGACACACACGCACACACACACACACACACAGGTACACACACACACACACACACACACCAGGTACACACACACACACACACACACACGCACACACACACAGTAGAAGGGATCCATGCAGTGCTGGAGTGCAGCAGACAGAGCTGCCACATGGTGGAATCATCACTTCAGATGAGAAGAAGAGAGAGAGAGAGAGAGAGAGAGAGAGAGAGAGAGAGAGAGAGAGAGAGAGAGAGAGAGAGAGAGAGAGAGAGAGGGGGGGGGGGGGAGAGAGAGAGAGAGAGAGAGAGAGAGAGAGAGAGAGGGGGGAAAGAGAGAGAGAGAGAGAGAGGGGACAGAGAGAGAGAGAGAGAGAGAGGGGGGAGAGGGAGAGAGAGGGGGGAGAGAGAGAGAGAGAGAGAGAGAGAGAGGGGGGGGGGGAGAGAAGGGGGGTGTTAATAAGGAAAGAGGGAGGGAAAGAGAAAGACAAATAGACAGAGATAAAGAGAGATAGATTGTGATATAAAGAGAGACAGATGGAGATAAAGAGAGATATACAGATAAAGAGATAGCGATATAAAGTGAGGCAGAGAGAGAGATACAAAGAGAGTGATATATTGAGAGAATGGTAGATAGAGAGAGGTAGAGAGAGAGGTAGAGAGAGGTAGAGAGAGAGAGGTAGAGAGATGAGGAGAGAGAGAGGTAAAGAGATGAGGAGAGAGAGAGGTAGAGAGAGAGGTAGAGAGAGGTAGAAAGATGAGGAGAGAGAGAGGTAGAGAGATGAGGAGAGAGAGAGGTAGAGATAGGTAGAGAGATGAGGAGAGAGAGGTGGAGAGATGAGGAGAGAGAGAGGTAGAGAGAGACTGACTTTTCCTGCAGCTTCCTGTGTGTGTCCTCCTTCTCCTCCAGCTGGCCTCTCAGGACTCTGTTAGCAGCTGTCAGCCTGGACACCTCCACACCCAGAGCCTGCACACACACACACACACACACACACACACACACACACACACACACACACACACACACACACACACACACAGAGAGAGAGAGAAACACACACACACAGGGAGGGAGAGTCAGGGTGGATGACAGGTCCCCTGACAGGATGGAGGGTGTCACACGCACTAGAGATGACATCTCAGCTGAGATGTTACTTTACTCTGTGTCTGGTAGCTGAGATGTTACTTTACTCTGTGTCTGGTAGCTGAGATGTTACTTTACTCTGTGTCTGGTAGCTGAGATGTTACTTTACTCTGTGACTGGTAGCTGAGATGTTACTTTACTCTGTGTCTGGTAGCTGAGATGTTACTTTACACTGTGTCTGGTAGCTGAGATGTTATTTTACACTGTGTCTGGTAGCTGAGATGTTACTTTACACTGTGTCTGGTAGCTGAGATGTTACTTTACACTGTGTCTGGTAGCTGAGATGTTACTTTACTCTGTGTCTGGTAGCTGAGATGTTACTTTACACTGTGTCTGGTAGCTGAGATGTGGTTACTTTATTGTCAGTAAATTCTTCTTTTTCTGTATCACACACCCACACACCCCTCCCCTCCCCCCCCCCACACACACACACCCCACACCCAGAGGAGTGTGAGGACATGCTAGCCTGTGATCAAGGGGCTGATGGATATGTGGGTGAACATCTTGTCATGTCTCTGGGGGAAATCTAACTACTACCACTGTAACTATGTCTGACAGCACACACACGCACACACACACTTCCCAAAGGCACTGTTCCCTCTTCACCTCTCACTCCTCAGTCACCTAAGATGACATGTCAGTGGTGTGTTCCTGTGACAGCAGCAGGAAGGCTGTGTCTAATGAGCCACTGATAACGTTAACGGTGTTGTCGTGGCAACACCTGGGACGAGCGTTGCGTGTTATACACAGACACACAAAGCATAGAGATCAAGAGACCGACTGGAAACAAGGTTCTCTCTCTCTCTCTCTCTCTCTCTCTCTCTCTCTCTCTCTCTCTCTCTCTCTCTGTCTCTTTCTATCTCTCCCTGTCTCTCTCTTTGTCTCTCTTTCTCTCTCTCTCTCTCTCTCTCTCTCTCTCTCTCTCTCTCACACACACACTCTCCCTTCCTCACCTTGACTCTGGTGTTGAGCTGCTTGACCCCCCCCTCCAGGGTTAGGGGGGCTGTGGAGGATGGGGGGGGGGGTCCCTCGGGGGCCCTGGTGGTGACTGGGGGGGCGGGGGGGGGGGATCTGCCTCCACTTCTCCAGCTCAAGCTCCAGAACCTTCTTCTGGTGCTCCACACTGGCCAGGTCAGAGGTCAGCTTCTACACACACACACACATACAGAGAAAGAGAGAGACACACACAGACACACAGAGTAAACTGCAAGGTAGTAGTACAGAGTAAGTAGTATTGTGTATCTGTGTGGGTGGTGTGTTTGTATGAGTGGTGTGTGCGTGGTGTGTGTGTTAGATGAAGATTTCCCTTTTTATGCTAATTAAGATAGAGTTGCCCAATCGACGGGCTCTAATTCTCTGCTGTGATTGGCAGGAGTAATGGAACCATCCCTCCAGAGAGAGTGGAGGGGAGAGAGGATAGAGAGAGAGAGGATAGAGAGAAGAGGGGAGAGGAGAGAGAGGATAGAGAGAGGAGGGGAGAGAGAAAGAGAGGAGGGGAGAGAGGATAGAGAGAGAGAGGAGAGAGAGGATAGAGAGAGTAGGGGAGAGAGGATAGAGAGAGAGAGGATAGAGAGGAGGGGAGATAGGATAGACAGAAAGAGAGGAGGGAGAGGAGGGAGAAAGAGAGGGGGCAGAAAGAGAGAAAGGGGAGAGAGTAAAAGACAGATGAGTGTGTGTGAGAGAGAGAGAGAGAGAGTCTCGTGTAGTAAACCGTCTAAGCTTCCTTCCTCTGTAGCCCAGGGTATCAGCCACAGTAAACTCAGTAAACACAGTAAACACCACTGTGAAGCGTGTTCATGTGGACGGAGCATGTGTCTGTCTGTCTGTCAGCCTGTCTGTCTGTCAGCCTGTCTGTCTGTCAGCCTGTCTGTCTGTCAGCCTGTCTGTCTGTCAGCCTGTCTGTCTGGCTGTCAGCCTGTCTGTCAGCCTGTCTGTCTGTCAGCCTGTCTGTCAGCCTGTCTTTCTGTCAGCCTGTCTGTCTGGGTGTCTGTCTGCCTGCATTTCTGGGTGTCTGTCTGGGTGTCTGTCTGCCTGCCTGCCTGTCTGGGTGTCTGTCTGTCTGCCTGCCTGCCTGTCTGGGTGTCTGTCTGTCTGCCTGCCTGCCTGTCTGGGTGTCTGTCTGTCTGGGTGTCTGTCTGTCTGGGTGTCTGTCTGTCTGGGTGTCTGTCTGTCTGGGTGTCTGTCTGTCAGGGCAGGCAGACACACATACACACAAACACACACTGTTCCTCACACACACACACACACACTGTTCCTCACACACACACACACACACTGTTCCTCACACACACACACACACACACACACACACACACACACACACACACACACACACACACACACACAGGAAACCACAGAGTCCCCAGGCTGTGTCTCAGCTCTGCATACAGAGAGCTGATATCCGGTTGCCTGCCGACACCTTTTAATAGAAGCTCCCATGTTCTGGGTTTCCTGCTGCATGAACACACACACACCACGTCACATGATACCTGAACGGAGAGAGAGAGAGAGGGGGGGGGGGGAGAGGGAGAGCACATCACCCGTGTATTGAGAGTGGCATTGATGACACTTCCTGTAAGACAGGCTTTGATTTCAGGGGCCATTTTCAGCCCTGCTGAGAGGCATGACACTGACACTACCCTGATGTATCACTGCACCATTAGGCTTCTCTCTCTCTCTCTCTCTCTCTCTCTCTCTCTCTCTCTCTCTCTCTCTCTCTCTCTCTCTCTCTCTCTCTGTGTCATCACCATCTCTCTGTCATCACCACCACCATCTCTCTCTCTCTCATGTGGTGGCTACAGAGTTGTTAGCAGGATAAATAACAAGGGGATGTATGAGACTCCTGAAATAGACCAGACATATCCGGAACCTAGCCACACACACACACACACACACACACACACCTTCCCATAATCCTGTGGTAATCCAGCCCTCTTACATGCAGAGTAGGAGGGGAGTGCAGGGGGGGTATTAGACCCAGATATACGAGGAGGCCCCGCCCCGCCCCGCCTGCCTCGCTAGGCTCTGCATGACGCCCATGTTGCCACAGAAAAATTAGATTACAACATCACCTGTCACCAGGCAGAACTCAGATTAAGCCTACGCTGCCACCTTCAAAGGGAGGAGGAGGAAAAAGAACAAGTGGAATGAATTGAGAGGGAAAGGATAGAGAGAGAGAGAGAGAGAGAGAGGGAAAGGAAGAGAGAGAGAGAGAGAGAGAGAGAGAGAGAGAGAGAGAGAGAGAGAGAGAGGGAAAGGAGAGAGAGAGAGAGAGGGAAAGGAGAGAGAGAGAGAGAGAGAGAGAGAGAGAGAGAGAGAGAGAGAGAGAGAGAGAGAGAGAGGAGAGAGAGAGAGAGGGAAAGGAGAGAGAGAGAGAGAGAGAGAGAGGAGAGAGAAGGAGAGGAGAGAGAGAGAGAGAGAGAGAGAGAGAGAGGGAAAGGAGAGAGAGAGAGGGAAAGGAGAGAGAGAGAGTCCTGAA
>NC_085031.1:17359212-17394714 GCF_963692335.1 Osmerus eperlanus | reverse complement strand
GGCTGAAAGCTGGAAGCAGGGAGGCCACACACACACACACACACACACAGCAGTGTGTGTTTGACTCAACATCACAGGAGATCATGAGGGGGTCCAGTCCCACATCACACATCTGGACTGATTAAAGGACTGATTGAACACCCCACCCGCCCACACACACACATACACGCGCGCTCACACGAAGAGTAGAGTCTGGAAGCTTCTCTCACCATGGAGGTTTTGACCTCTTTCTCTCCCCCACTTCCCCCTCCTCTACCTCCCCTCCTCTTCCTCCACCCCTTGCCCCTCCTCCTCTTCCTCCATAGTCAGTTCCCTATGGGTGTCCCCCACCTCCCCCCTCCCCCCTTCCCCTGGTAGTCCTGATCCCCCTGATCAGCTCTTATCTGACGTCCTTAGAAAAGCTAATGTGCTGATTTTACGTTTCTAACCCGCCGTGATTCGCCACAATCCCCTCTGCCCCCCCCCCCTCTCCCCCTCCCCTCCCCCCCTCTTCGGCATGGCGAGGATCACACGTTCTGACGCTTTGATCACAAGTCCCCCGGTTAACAGTACACACACACAAAAAAAGTCTCACTTCCTTGACGATTGTTGCCGGGGCGGCCTTTTAGCGGTTGATATAACTTTACTTTACTTAAAGCCACCCCCCCCCCCCCCCAGACTCCTAAACGAGGACTGGTCTCCCTTCAGAGCAGCTCTCCGGAGCCCTTGGTTGGGGCCCGGTGCCCCCTAAGCCCCTGGATCTGCTCTCCCCCATCTTCATCAAGCCCATTTGCCAAATCTAAAAAAGAGCCAATAAGCTCAGCTTTTCACAGCAGCTCTGGGAAGTAATCCCTGTTAGCCCCCTCTCTCTCTCTCTCTCTCTCTCTCTCTAATCGATAGAGGTTGAGTGGGGGTGAACCTCAGCTGTTTGGCAGGTTGGGCTGAAGAGGGCAGATCTTACAGATCCTGTGTACCTGGGTCAGGGTGATGAAACTAATGGCCTCGTTTCACTTCCTGACTGCCGTAGGGGAGACAGGAGTCAAGTTCCACTTCATGGGAAAGAAAATGTTGACACCGGCAGCGTTCAGAGTAAACTCACCATAACCATGATGAAAATAACAAAACAATGTAGTTAAATTCAACTACTATTCAGAAACTTCTCTCAGGGTAAACTGTAAACCCAGATTAAAATAAAAATATTTTCCTTCAAACCGACTCTCAACTTCCAGCACTTTCCCACAATTAGCAGACAATAACAGCTATTTTCCAATCAACTCCAGGTGTCAGAGCAGTTCTACTCATCTGGTCTGGTTCAAATTAGAGCCCAATATCGGCCGATAATATCGGCCCGCCGATATATCGGTCGATATTGGGCATTTTCCAAACTATCGGTATCGGCATTTATAATGGCCGATAAATGAATATATTTTTTTTTTTTAAGGACTAAGTTTCATATCTTAAGTTTGTATTTTATACATTTTATTTATCAGAAACTGCATTAACATATTATTTTAGTGAGGAAATAATAACAGGAGTCAGATGGCTGAGCAGTTAGGGAATCGGGCTATTAATCAGAAGGTTGCTGGTTTGATGTCAAATGACATTGTGTCCTTGGGAAGGCACTTAACCCTTATTGCCTCGGGGAATGTCCCTGTACTCAGTTGCTCTGGATAAGAACTTCTGCTAAAAGTGACTAAATGTAAACTACAAATAACTACTGTTAGGGAAATCAGATTTTATTTTGTTACGCGTTTCTGGATTTTTAAAATATTTTTTTATATCGGCCGATATCGGAATATCGGATTTTTACATCACCAAATATTTGTATCGTATCGGCCTTAAAAATCCTTTATCGGTCGGGCTCTAGTTCAAATCCTCCCCGTGCATGCCACTTTGGATGAAAGCGGACGCTAAATATTACGTTCCATACAATATTACAGTGTTCCTAAAACAGAATTGTTAAAATTCCAGAATTCTTATCCCAAATTAGAATCCCTAAAATGAAGACAACATGACAGTATTTCAATCGGAATGTGTTGTGTTGCAGCCTTCCTGCCCTAACCCTAACCCTTACCCTGCCCTAACCCTTCCTGCCCTAACCCTAACCCTTACCCTGCCCTAACCCTTCCTGCCCTAACCCTTCCTAACCCTCCCTACTTGTTCCTGTCTCTGTCAGTCAGGCAGGACAGCGTGCTGCAGGACAGCGTGCTGGAGATCCAGGCCTTGCCAGGTGCCTTGGCTGCTCCACCCCAGAAGCAGGCCCTGCCCGGTGGGGTACCATGTTCCATCACTCCCCTCCGCCCCCGGTCTGGCTCCATAATTAATATGTTGTTGTATCAAAGTTGAAGCGTTTGCCTCCAAAGTGTCCCTCCTTACGGCCCGGCCCGCCCCGCCCGGCCAACCTTTACACCATGCCTGACCTCTGTATCATGTGAAGGTTGCTGTGGAAACTTGGCTCGCCCCCGAGTGAAAACATCTGCTTCCCTCGCAGGAGGACGAGTGAGAGAGGGGGGGGGGGGGATGTGTGTGTATCTGAGAGTGTGTGGGTGGGGGGGAAGTGTGTGTGTGTGTGTGTGTATACTGCAGGGGCCTCTCCTCAGCTGGTTGCAGCCAGGCCCAGCGAGAGAGCCCTTCTCCTGTCCTGACGCACTGACCCCCACATTTATAACCCACCTCCAACAACGCCACACTCCCACACAGACCTGGTACTCTCCATCACCGCCCCCTACCCCCTGCTGTGCCAGCGTGGTCACCACACCACTGTGAGGGCGGCTCATGTCTTGTCTTCCCCCTATCACGGGCTGTCGAGAGGAGAGGAGGGAGTGGGGAGTGGGGAGGGGGGAGTGGGGAGTTGGGAGTGGGGAGGGGGGAGTGGGGAGGGGGGGAGGGAGGGAGGGAGGCATCTGGGGGTGCTCCCACAAAGTGGCGACTGTTGGAACGTTGACAGAAGCATCTGTCATCCCAGCCTTCACACCCTCACCTCCTGTCTGAGGCCTAGATTCCCTCCATCCTCCCCTCCATCCCTCCCTCCATCCCTCCCTCCATACTCCACTCCATCCTCCCCTCCATCCCTCCCTCCACCCTCCCATCCATCCTCCCCTCCATCCCTCCCTCCCTCCATTCCCCCTCTCCCTCCATCCTCCCCTCCATCCCTCCCTCCACCCTCCCCTCCATCCTCCCATCCATCCCTTCCCTTCCTCCCTCCCTCCATTCCCCCTCTCCCTCCATCATCCCCTCCATCCCTCCATCTGTCCCTCCATCTTCTTTCTCCATCTCTGTCCCTCTCTAGTTCTCTAGTAGACAGCTCTCGCACGCCTCCCTGAGTGAGCCCTCAGTCCTGTCCTGAACACCACCACCACAGTCATCTGGCTTCTGTCAAACACACATCTGAGAAGAATCACACTTCGTAAAGAAGGAGTGAAAAAAAGAAAAACAATAGAATCTTAAGTCTAAAAGTTGTATATGTTTCGTTTTTTTTCATCCAAAAGTATTTTAGGATCCTTATTCTGGATAGAAAACTAGCAGTGAAGGTGTCCTGTACCCCCCCTCCACCTCTTGGGCCATATTCTTGTTCTCTGTCGTGAACATTCGGACACACGTCCAGAATTACCAAGACAACTTCATAAACAAACACACCACCCCTCCCCCTCCTCTAGGAGCCCCTCTCACCCCTACGGAGCTAATGAACACACTGACCTGCCTAGCGACCACTTCATCATCCTCCAATGGCACCCCCAGGCCACCCCCCCGATGGGCTGAAGGGTTGCCAGCGGCAACAGGAAGGATGCCAATCCACGGGCACGACTGACACACACACACAGTCTCAAGGACATCATCGCTCACTTAACTCTGGGAAGGTGCCCTTCACGCGACGCCACACAGCCCCAGACTAACACACTTCACCCTCTTCCTCCAGGCAGGCCTCAAACTGTCCTGCTCTGCCGCCCTCGTCTACCGGTCAGCGGATGTGCTTCTGTCTCTCTCTCTCCCTCTCTCTATCTCTCCCTCTCTCTCTCCCTCTCTCTCTCCCTCTCTCCCCCTCTGTCTCTCCCCCTCCTTCTCTCCCTCTCCCTCTCTCTCCCTCTCTCTCTCCCTGTCTCCCTCTGTCTCCCCCCCTTTCTCCCTCTCTCTCTCCCTCCCCCTCTCCCTCTTCCCCTCTCTCTGTCTCTCTCTCTCTCTCCCCCTCTCTCCCTCCCTCTCCCTCTCTCTCTACGTGAGATCAAGATCACCTCACAGAGCAGGAGGGGGACACAGAGATGGAGGGATGGAGGACAGCAGGACATCCAGTCCCTGAGAGAGAGAGAGAGAGAGAGAGAGAGAGAGAGAGAGAGAGAGACGGGGGACGAGACGCTGTGCCAACATCTCGTCTGCCAGGGTGAAGGGTAGTCACCTTCCCTCCTCCCCCTCCCTCCCCCCTCCCTCCTCCCTCCCCTCTGGTCGTGTGAGCGCAGGAGCCCCACAGAGCTGGCCAGGGTCCAACACTAAGGCCTCTCACCTCCCAGCCCAGGTAGAGCTCCTGGTGTCTCCTCCTCCCAGCGCTGCTGCTGCTATTCCTGGTTCCTGGGGCGGCTCTCTCTCCTTTACTCTCATCACGCCCTCCTCCTCTCTCTCCTCTACTCTCCTCCCCCCCTCCTCCCCCCCCCCAATCCCCCTCTCTAGGGCCAGAGGGCTGATGAACCTGTCCTTCACATTCATCAGCCTCACCTCCTATTGTCTTCCACACATACACGTAAATGTTAATGTGCTTGTCATACACCAATCTCTCAAACACACACACAGTCCTACGAGCTGTGGCCGTAAAGACAGGTCACCTTCATAATGCACACTCCTTCCTGCTGTGTTTCTTTCAGATGGAGAGAAAGAAGTATTGCCTGAGACTACTGAGGGAGGGGAGTGTGTGTGTGTGTGTGTGTGTGTGTGTGTGTGTGTGTGTGTGTGTGTGTGTGTGTGTGTGTGTGTGTGTGTGTGTGTGTGTGTGTGTGTGTGTGTGTGTGTGTGTGTGTGTGTGTGCGTGCGTGAGTGAGGTCAATAAGGAAAAGTTAAAATAGGCCACAGAAGGCGATGATAGCAGGTATTCTCTCGTGTAATTTTGGAGCCAGTAGAGGGCAGTAAGACGGTTTGGTTTGTCAAGTCCATAGAAAACACACGGCGCACAAACCTAACTTGCCCACAAGATGTCGCCTTTTCACAGAAGTATTTCATACATACACGGGAAAGCAATTAAAAAACGCTAATTTAAAATAGCAAGATTAAGTTATCAGGATTAAAATACTAACAAAAAACACACTTATTCTGAATGTTGACAGACATTGTCCATCAGCGCCACAGTAAGCACACATTATAATGACAGATATTTGAGCACATTATAATGTAGCTAACTTTACTGCTCAAATCTGAGATAGCTAGAGGTAGCCTAGCAAGCTACTTTTACTGTGTGGGTATAAACCTTACCTTCGTAATTGTTGATGTAGCTCGAAACGTACACAATTTGAACCTTTTCCCTCTTGCTTGAAGGTCTGCAACATAGAATCCTATGCACATCGTCGATTACTATTTAGGGAAGACAACCCGAACTCCGCGTAAAAACCGTCATTTTGTGTTTGAGAACTAACTTTTTTTTTCTTTTTTTGCAGTGTTTGAGAACTAAAGTAACTGCTCGCTACCGGAAGTTGTTGATTTGTCTTATGCAATATGCGGAAGTGATGCGTGCATAGTGGATTGATCATAGATATATATAAAGGCCTTTAAGTGTCACATGTCTGAAACTTACTGTGGTTACTCATACTAGTGCCCTCAGTTTACAGTAAGAATCATTTGATGCTGGGATATACAGAACAGACAATAGAGGGGGGTGCATTTCACGACAGGCTTAATGCACCCTGCTAACCCTGACTAGGAAAGTGTTACATGCCTGAAACTTACTGTGCTTACTCATACTAGTGTCCTCAGTGTACACAGTACGAATCATTTGATGCTGGGATATACAGAACAGACAATAGAGGGGGGTGCATTTCACGACAGGCTTGTTGTATTCCTTCTTGCCATGAAATGCACCCCTTGCTAACCCTGACTAGGAGTGTTACATGCCTGAAACTTACTGTGCTTACTCATACTAGTGTCCTCAGTGTACAGTAAGAATCATTTGATGCTGGGATATAGACAAGTTTACGCGCCAAATCCCAGGGGCCGCCATAACTCTACACAAATGCATTTCATTTCCGCCGGAAGTGGTTTGCAAAGCGTCTGCCGGTGTAAACACAGCGATGTTGATGCTAGCTTGGGATCACGGTTCTACTTTGACATACTTGTCGTTTGACATTTACTACTGGATAAGTTGCCAACGTCGTCGCCATACTTTTAAGTACATTTTAGAGTAGATTTATAGTTATAAAGCTTTTGCCAGTCCATCATTTTGTAGCTTTTAACATGGAGCAAAGGCAATGTCAGAAGATGACTTTAGTCGGTGATTCATTAGAACATTTGTTGTCTAGCTCTTCAATCTCTCAGCAAAATGTAGGCTAATTATTTGGCTAAAGGATGCCACACGTATCAGACAGAAGTTGTTCTATAAATTCGTAGCCCGACATTAAAAACATTTATAGTCGGTTGACTGATCGCGTTGTTGTACCCAGTCAAAGGAATAAACATACAGGAACATCATGAACATTCAATGGTCTTGCCAGTTATCCTGGCAAAACATGTAGCATAATGTTCTTTATTTATTGCCAGGACACGGTCCAAGTAGCCTAGGTATACATAACATTGAAAGCTAATTCGTTTGGAATTTCTAGGCTATTGATGTTACATGTTGATGTTCAGCCTATTCAATTTAACAACTTCAGAAGGACAAGACAGGCAGTACACTGTTATCCTTATTTAAGTGGCTTGTCACTGCCTGAAGTGCCTACTTATCTATCTATTCTTCCTATGAACCCGGTTATAACTGCTTTAAACAAGCACCGGTTGGCTACACACCTCATGCCGGGCTTTTACAGATGTGTGTATTGGCACTTTGAAAGGTTTGAATTATTATATCCACATATCAATGTATAATTATTAAATCCACTGCAACAATAGGACAAAGGAACACCAACAAAATGTGAATAGCCTACAAACAATAAGCATACTACTGTAGTATAACTGTAACAGGCGATGCTAGGTTTTAAAACTGGTGGTCGTAGCACTCTATCTAACCACTCGTTCAGGTGCTTTCTCGAGTGTTTGCAACCAACTACAGCACACGTCGTTCCCGAACCACTTTTCTTCATGTTGTAAATTGTATATCCTCTTTGTCACTGCGATATCAGTGCTTTGTCGGCACAACGGAGCTAGCTAGCAAAACAACCCAGCCCGCCAGAACGGAAGTGAATTGCATCGAAGGGAGGAGTTTAGGAAGTAGAGCGGAAACGGCTCATAAACTAAGTTTTGTCTGTTACAGAGACTACTGGAATCCCCATAGATGAGATATCATGCAGAGATAAACATAAGCATTTCTCAACCCTGATCCTCGGGGACCCACCAGCCCTGGAATGTTTTATGTTTCCCAGAGCCGTAGAAAAAGAGAGTTGCGACACTTCCATAGACTCCCATTGTTATCGAGGAATGCGGAAGTAAAGCGTGTCACATGCGACCTGTAGTTCCAAACATTGCATTTTCCACCGTTCAACCCCATTCATTTTCAGTGTCTCCGAAGCAAGTTAGGTGGTAAATTGATGAAAATCCTTCATTTTTTCATATTTTTACCACCACATATCAATTGTTATTAGTAGTATTTCATATAGCTAGCTTTAGATAAAGTTTATCGTAAGATTATAGCTTGTTTGATTCGAAACGCAGTTAGAGCTTGACTGTAGGTCTAGCTAGTATCTAACATAAGCAACACTTTTACTGAAGCTAGCTAGAGAGCACGTGTATCATAACCAGAAGTCAGTTGGCTTATAGTCTGTCAAATTAGTTCTAATTATTGGTGTTCGTTGGCATACAAAGTAAGTCTTCTATATATAGCTCTTATTAGCCTAGTTAGTAGAGCTAGCAACAATGAATTGCAAATTAAGTGGTCCGAAGCAAGTTAGCTGGTAAATTCACGAAAATCCTGCATTTTTTCATATTTCGACCACCACATATCAATTGTTATTAGTAGTATTTTATATAGCCATCTTTATTTAAAGTTTGTCGTAAGCTTGTTAGATTCTAAATGCAGTTGGAGCTAGACTGTAGGTCTACGTAAGCAACACTTTTACTCTAGCTAGCTGTACATGTATCATAGCCAGAAGATCACCGGATCACTACAAACAAAAGGAGTGGAAGAACACAGGACATATTGTACAATAAAATGTTTTATTGAATGCAGTTGGTTGCCTTGTTTATTCTGTTCTATTTACCAAACTCCTTTCTTGTCTTAACCCTTGTGTTATCTTCGGGTCATTCTGACCCATCAGTCATTGTGACCCACCGTCGTATTGCGACAAATTTACCTCATACAAAAACAAAGTGAAGCATTTTCTTTTAACTGTCGGGCTGTCTCAGACCCCCCACATTGGAATGGTTAAAAGAAAATTATTTTTATTTGTTTTTGTATTGGGTAAAATTGGGTAAACACAACGATGGTTCGTTATGAACCTTTGGGTCATGTGACCCGAAGGCAGCACGAGGGTTAAATTGAGCAGTTTCTGGTGATAATGGTTAGATTCAACTTGCATCAAGTACTACAAATATAAGTGTTGTTAATGTTGTAGGCTAAATTGTAAGTGGGCTGATGAATAAAAAAACGTTTAACAAGACCCATTTACTTAAACCGTCCAAGGTTAAACGTTAAGTGGAACAATATAGTCCTCATTAGGCTACTGTTTGGTATGTACAGTATGGTACAGTACAGTTTGTACAGTATGGTAGCTAGCATAGCCATTTCTAGCTCTGCTTCACAATATTGCGTTATGTATAAGTTCATGTAATACATACATGTTAATAAAGTATCAGACATACATGATACAACACACAAGTAATCAATTGACATTATGTGTTAATATACCGAAAATGTCCGTGACTCGAGATGGTGCTGCTGTCTGTCCCGCCGAAAACCATTCAAACAGGTTGACAGCAGTGGGGGTTTTGTTTAACTACAGGGAGCTACCGGAACCACGTGACGAAAAAGCTCTAGCTTTTTTTCCTGTGTTTCACTGGCAGTGAGTGTTCACAATGTTGTATTTCACTCCATTCTACACCAAACACGTCAGGGAGGACAGCCTTTTGTAGATACGAGTCTGCTGAAGATAGCCAGAATATCGGATTTCTTTAACCGAGCCTGTTTCATTCATCATTTGCCTGAGAAAGCGACTTCCGTTGGCCAGCTTCATTGAAAACCATTCAAACCGGTTGACAGCAGTGGGTTTTTTTGGAACTACAGCGAGCTACATGAACCACGTGATCACGTGTCGGCGAGATCAAAGCGTGTCGCAACTCTCTTTTTCTATGGCTCTGTATATATCTATGGGATTGATGCAAAGTGGGCGAATGCAAGTTAAGGTGGAAATGTCAGTTGGTCTTTCGTCAACGTGCCAAGCGTAACTATTGGCGTCTCGGTCATCATGAAGGCAAAATGTCATTTTAAAATGATTAAGAATTTGAATAATCATGTACCAACAGCCTATATAAATATTTTATATGTATACATTTTTCATACTTTAGTTTTCATTGGTTTGGCGGCCCTCCTGTTGGCTATGACCCTAGCGGACCACTAATGGGCCGCGGCCCACAGGTTGGAAATCGCTGCTGTAGATTATGTTTATGATGGTGGTATTGTTTTGAAAGTTTTATTCTTCACTTTTTGGATGAGCTGTTCGCATTGAACTATGTTCAAAAAGATCCGCGGGAACAGTTCCAACGGCTGGATGGTAGCCTACTGCTGGATTGTTCAACATCAGACGCTTGGATGACATTGGAAACAGATTTGTTTTGTATTCAAAGGTAATAATAAAAACAAATAAAAACTAATAAAAAACTTTGCTGTGCTTTGGAAGTTGACTAGGCTATGCCTCAAAGCACTTGCTGAGGTAACGTTGCAGTTTCATGTTGAGTTATTTTGATTTGACATATACAAATTGTATTTGTAGAAATGAACGTTGTTTTAAACGGCTTTGTTTAATTTGTAACGCCTGCACATACAAGCAGATTCTCTTCGCAGCATCAGCACCAGTTTTAGAAAAAAGTTTATTTTTGGCGTAGTGTAAACTTGACCGGGCCTATGATAGCTTACCTCACAATAAAATAATTTGCTTTTGTGGATTAATAGTACCTATCAAACCAAAACTTTTGTCAAACTAAATAAGAAGAAAAAAAACTTCGATGGTAAACTAATTCATACTAGGCTACGTTGAAATCATTTTTAATTTCCTGTCTTTGAGCGGGCGTCCCCCCTGTAGAAGGTGTAGTGGTACGTCCCGTTATCGTGCCGCGCGGGAGCAGGAAAGCGTGTGCAGAAGCAGCTCGCGAACAGGACCGTACAGTGGTAAATATTACATTGCTGAATGTTTTGTCGATGTCGGAGATAAATATGTGAATACGTATAGCTCAGCTCATAGTTGACAAACGTGCATGCCTTTGTAAATGTGTACTTATTGTTTAAAACGCTTTATTTTTGAGGAGGAGAAGCAAGTGGCTAGCACATTATGTTTTCATCCCGGAAAATAACGCTAGCAACATAACAATCCGAACCAACCCGTGTTTGTTACTGTTCGCTGCATTGCTACATATTGACAAGCTAACACAAAGTTGAATGTACACGTATATGGTTGATACATTAATCTACACCGAGTTATTTTGAACACATTATTCCGTATGAATGAAAATGTCCACGTTTCGCTTCTGAACGCAATAATGGGAGGGGTTAAGCAACGACCCCAACTATTTACACACCCACATGCAGTCACAACTTAACTCATACGTCAGTGCCAACAATAGTTTAATTCGACTACCAATGTCCGGGTTGTTTGAACGTTAGGGTAACTTGAATTCATTTACGTGTGGGTCGATGATGCATTGTCGTTTCGTTTGTACAGTATTGTGAAGATAATGGCACGGGACTTCAAACCAGGTGACCTGATTTTTGCCAAGATGAAGGGATATCCCCACTGGCCTGCCAGAGTGAGTCTCCACATTCTCCATCCACCCACCCACAATTTACATATTTTTTCACTCTCCCTCTCCCTGATTGCCCCCCCCCTCTCTCTCCCTCTCTCCCTGCTTGCCTCCCCCCCTCTCTCTCCCTCTCTCTCTGCCTCTCCCAGATTGATGAAGTTCCAGATGGAGCTGTAAAACCTTCCAACATAAAGTTCCCAATCTTCTTCTTTGGAACCCACGAAACGTGAGTAGTTGTAGTTTAGCTATTCATTTGTTTGCCTGTCTATTTACCATATTACTTTGGTGTTGCCTGTCATTGGCAAACGACAAATAAAACATACACTTTCACTGACTGACTACATTTAGCAGACGCTTTTATCTAAAGCGACGTAGAAATATGGCATATAGAAAACATTGCAGAAGATCAAGGATCAGAAGGGCAGAGTTTTAACAGTATTTCGGTGGTCAGAGTCAAGGACCAGTCCTGTATTTCCCAGGCACATCACAAAGTAAGCACATCCCAGGCACATCACAAAGTAAGCACATCCCAGGCACATCACAAAGTAAGCACATCCCAGGCACATCACAAAGTAAGCACATCCCAGGCACATCACAAAGTAAGCACATCCCAGGCACATCACAAAGTAAGCACATCCCAGGCACATCACAAAGTAAGCACATCCCAGGCACATCACAAAGTAAGCACATCTCTAACAGAGATAACAGACATGGTGTGCAGTTCACAATTGGGAGCCAAAGAAGTGCTTCAGACCAAAACAAACGGTACTCTTTCATCCAACAAAGCAAAGCTAGGACCATGCATGCCCGGTTGCTGATTAGTTGCTGTTACTTTTACTGGTTGACTATCTGCCTCTTCTGTTGTTCCAGAGCATTCCTGGGGCCCAAAGATATATTCCCCTACCTGCCCAACAAGGACAGGTATGCCAGGCCCAACAAGAGGAAGGGCTTCAACGAGGGGCTCTGGGAGATTGAGAACAACCCCCAAGTGGAGCTCAACGGACCCAAGGTAATCCACCCTCCTCTACCTCCTCCCCTCCTCTACCTCCTCCCCTCCTCTACCTCCTCCCCTCCTCTACCTCCTCCCCTCCTCTACCTTCTCCCCTCCTCTACCTCCACCCTCCTAGATCTCCATCTCCATAGTTTGTTTATTGTTGCTGTGGTGTTTGTTTGTTTGTTTTCCTAGATGATGCCGTCTGACTCGATGACAGAGCAGGATTCTGACAGCAATCCAGAACTGGACGAGGATGGAGATGAGAAGAAGAAATCTAAAGTAAGTTCATTCATTCTCTACCTCTATCATTCTCTATCTCCCTCTATCTCTCTCTCTCTTGTTTTTCTCCTTCTGCTCGTTTCTGTTCTCTTTGTCTCAGTATCTTTGTCTCTCTCTCTGTTGGTCAGGAAAACCAAATGTTCCTACATTTTATTAATATTGCTTCCATCAGCACTAATGCTAAATGTTCACATTTCTCACTGCTGTCGTGATGTCTCTTGTTTTGCTAACCGTGTCGAGTTTTTGGTTTGTTTATCCTACCAGAGGCCACACAGTTATTACAGTAACAACCCGAATGACTGACATGTATCAATCTGTTTTCTGCGCTAACTGTTCAGAGTACGGGAACCAGTCAAAACCTGATTCTCTAGGAACTTTTGTCAAAATTCGATTCCCCCCCATCTGATGGTCAACTGGTTGCTAGGCAGAATTAACCCCTTCGCCCCCCTCCCTCCCATCCTACACCCCCGATGCCCCTGTGTTTGGTACATTCAGGGTTCGAGCGGGGAGGCAGAGCGAGATAATGAGGAGGAGGAAATGGAGGAGGAAGTTGTCATGGAGGTCTCTGAACCCGGGCCTCAGGGCCAGGATGTACGTACAATGCATGATGGGATTTGTAGTTCGGGGGCCCGCCTACTTTGAGAAACACAAGCATGCGAGACCCGGGGTGTTGTGGTCTCTCTCCCTCTGTGGTGCTGGCCTGGTACGGGCCTGTCTCTCCCTCTGTGGTGCTGGCCTGGTACGGGACGGTCTCTCTGTGGTGCTGGCCTGGTACGGGCCTGTCTCTCTCTCCCTCTGTGGTGCTGTCCTGGTACGGGACGGTCTCTCTCTCTCTGTGGTTCTGTCCTGGTACGGGCCTGTCTCTCTCTCTGTGGTGCTGTCCTGGTACGGGCCTGTCTCTCTCTCTGTGGTGCTGGCCTGGTACGGGCCTGTCTCTCTCTCTGTGGTGCTGGCCTGGTACGGGCCTGTCTCTCTCTCTCTCTGTGGTGCTGTCCTGGTACGGGACGGTCTCTCTCTCTCTGTGGTTCTGTCCTGGTACGGGCCTGTCTCTCTCTCTGTGGTGCTGTCCTGGTACGGGACGGTCTCTCTCTCTGTGGTGCTGGCCTGGTACGGGCCTGTCTCTCTGAGCCGGTCCTGGGGACGGGGGATGCAGCTCTGTGGTGGGCCCTCTGGAGGTGTACCGTACACCGTGCGGCACCTGGCTGTGGCTTGGTGGTTTGAGGCTGTACTGGAGAACAGGGAAGGATGCTGGAGATCGTCACACAGGCTGGTGCCCTGACACATGTTCACAAGGCCCCCGTGTCTGAAACGAGGGATTAACACACCACAGCATGGGGAGACCAGGGGGTGAGACAGTATGTCCCCTAGTTTATACACCCCCTCAAGCCCACACCTGCACAGGAACGCAGTGTTTCCCCTAGCATTATACTAGGGGGGCGCCCCGCCCCCCCAACGGCACCCCCCGCCCCCCCCCCCTTGGAAGGTCAAGTTCATTTTTTTTTATTTTTAATATAGCACCCGATCACAAAATAAGTCATTTAAGGTTACCTTTCCTATAAAACAGGCCTATTGCTTGCTCTTTTATTAAAAAAACTAAATGGCCTTATGTTATTTATCTTATTTACACGACGGCATGTCATTTCTGTCTCTACATTTGCTCTCCATCCATATTGCAGTCTACTTTTGGTGTAACTTGCGAATGTTGTGAATTCAGTTTATTCATTAATTGACATGATTAATGAACACAACTGTCTGTGCACAAGGCCGCCTGCTTCTCCTATCATTGAACGTTTATTCTTTTATGATTCATATATCGACGAGGTTCCATTCTGTGTGCATGGCTGTCTGTGCCGTGGTTTCAGCCTCAGACAAGGTGAACAGTGAGTCGTTCTGTCAGTGTTCAGACAAGGTGAACAGTGAGTCTTTCTGTCAGTGTTCAGACAAGGTGAACAGTGAGTCGTTCTGTCAGTGTTCAGACAAGGTGAACAGTGAGTCGTTCTGTCTGTGTTCAGACAAGGTGAACAGTGAGTCTTTCTGTCAGTGTTCAGACAAGGTGAACAGTGAGTCGTTCTGTCAGTGTTCAGACAAGGTGAACAGTGAGTCGTTCTGTCTGTGTTCAGACAAGGTGACCAGTGAGTCGTTCAGACAAGGTGACCAGTGAGTCGTTCAGACAAGGTGACCAGTGAGTCGTTCAGACAAGGTGAACAGTGAGTCGTTCTGTCAGTGTTCTGACAAGGTGAACAGTGAGTCGTTCTGTCAGTGTTCAGCTTTCAAAGTGTCTTGATTCTAATGTTGTTCACACTTTTTTTTCTTAAAACTTGTTTCTGATCATTTTCAAGCAAGAAATGGCGAAGATGTGTGTATTTAACTTCTCTTAAACACACTTTTCGGGCACTTTCTCGGTGTCTCAAACACAGGAAACTAAACGAGGCTGAAGGCGGCAGCCATATTTGTTGCAGTACGGTAACCGTCCACTAGATGGTGCCAGAGGCTGTTCTAGCCCACTACTACTTAAAAACATTTTCAGTCAAACCCGCTTTTGAAATTTGGGAGAAAGATTTAAAAAAAATGGCCAGACATGTTTGACTTCACACCCATATCATGTAACACATCCCGTTTGTCTGGTCCGCTCCTGGTGGAAGCAGCTCGTCATGGGTGTCATTTCCTGTGTTGTGGGTCACTTCCCGGGTCACTTCCTGGGCCACTTCCTGGGTCATGGGTGTGTCTCGTCCCTCCAGGACCCCCCCCCCGGTCAGGAGGACACGCCCCACCCCGCCAGGAGGGGGAGGAAGAAGAAGGGGTGGATTATGATCACTTCCTGGAGGGAGGGAGGAGGGGTGGATTATGATCACTTCCTGGAGGGAGGGAGGAGGGGTGGATTATGATCACTTCCTGGAGGGAGGGAGGAGGGGTGGATTATGATCACTTCCTGGAGGGAGGGAGGAGGGGTGGATTATGATCACTTCCTGGAGGGAGGGAGGAGGGGTGGATTATGATCACTTTCTGGAGGGAGAGAGGAGGGGTGGATTATGATCACTTTCTGGAGGGAGAGAGGAGGGGGGGGTCACACACTGGGAACGGAGTCAACAACAGATAAAGGCCTACCAAAGCACACACACACACACTGCAGCACGCACACACACTGCAGCACACACACACACACTGCAGCACAAACACACACACTGCAGCACGCACACAAACACACACACTGCAGCACACAAACACACACACTGCAGCACGCACACAAACACACACACTGCAGCACACACACACACTGCAGCACGCACACACGCTTCCCTGCAGCTCCAGGTGATGAAGTGTGTGTTTCCTTGCTCTAGAGTGAAGCCGACCAGGACTCAGAGAAAGAGGATGCACCCGCCAGCCCTTCAGGTGTGTGAGTGTGTTCAGCTTTTGGTTGATTTGGTCTTGGTTGGTGGGGTGGGGCGGGGGGGCAGGAGTGGTCTATAAAACTGACAGGTGTGTGTGTGTGTGCTCCCCAGGTAAGCGCAGGGGGAGGAAGCCCAAGGCTGACAAGATGACCTCACTGCAGGATCTCCACGGCTCAGGAAGTGATATGTACGTTCACGCATATACACACACACACATGTTGGTGGCTGATTGATCTGTCCCAGTGTTGTTGTGTTGGGACTGAGGATCTGAGAGATGTGTGTGTGTGTACGTGTGTGTATGCTGTGTGTGGGTGTATGGGTGTGTGTATGCTGTGTATGGGTGTGTGCTGTGTGTGGGTGTATGGGTGTGTGTATGCTGTGTGTGGGTGTATGGGTGTGTGTATGCTGTGCATGGGTGTGTGTGTGTCCTCAGGGAGTCTGCAGAGTCTGACAGGAAGAGGAAGCGCGCTGCGGACGAGCGGTCCAGGAGAGGAGAGGAAGAGAGGAGGAGGAGGAAGGATGAGGGCAGAGCCAGGGATGAGGGCAAGGAGCCGGACGCTAAGAGGAAGAGACAGACCAAGGAGGAGAGCTCGTCCGAGGATGAGGAGGTGAGGGGCGATTCTAAGACTCCCTGTTAGTGGACTCATCCCTGATCCCTGCTACTGGACTCATCCCTGTGTGGTGTGTGTGTGTGTGTGGTGTGGTGTGGTGTGTGTGTGTGAGCTGCAGGTCAGAGGTCACAGGCGGCAGCACAACACGGAGGAGAAAGACGAGGGGAGGAGACGCAAGCAGGACGAGGGGAAAGAGTACGTGTGGGAGTGTGAGTGTGTGTGTGTATGTGGTGGGTGTGTGTGTGGTGGGTGTGTGTGTGTGTGGTGTGTGTGTATGTGGTGGGTGTGTGGGTGTCATGTGACCAGCTGTTTCCTACCTTCAGACCAGGTAAAGATGAAGGGAAGAAAGGAGACGGAGAGAGGAAAGACAAGAAAAAAGGTGAGTTGTTATTAATATTGTTATTATTCATATTGGGATTATTCATATTGGTATTATTCATATTGTTATTATTCATATTGGGATTATTCATATTGGGATTATTCATATTGGGATTATTCATATTGGGATTATTCATATTGGGATTATTCATATTATTATTCATATTGTTATTATTCATATTGGGATTATTCATATTATTATTCATATTGTTATCTTTTGAACACACTGGTGCAGACAGTGTAATCCGTGTTCATGACGCACCCACAGTTCAGTCTCACAGATGCCCCATTCACACATAAGCCATTTAGCGTTTATGAGACTAGGGGCGTTAGGTTCGTCAACACTGGTGCGCACCGGGATTCAGTGTGGGTTGTGAATCACGGCTGTTTTATTTAAACTTTGTCTTGTTTCACGCAGAAATACCCACAGAATCACGGCTGCAGAGGTTGCACGGAGAAATCAAAATCTCTCTGAAGATTGACAACCCGGTAAACTTGAACATCAGCTCTGTGTTACGTGAGGTTTAGTCTGGTGAAGAGGAAGACTGACTGTGAGGAGCAAGTCTGACTCTGAGGAGGAAGTCTGACTCTCTGAGGAGGAGCAAGACTGACTCTGTGAGGAGCAAGTCTGACTCTGAGGAGGAAGACTGACTCTGTGAGGAGCAAGACTGACTCTGAGAGGAGGAAGGAGGAGGACTGACGGACTGACTGGGAAGCTGACTGCTTGTTAAACAGCTCTGTCTCTGTGTGTGTGTGTGTGTGTGTGTGTGTGTGTGTGTCAGGATGTGAGGAAGTGTCTGGCAGCGCTGGATGAGTTGGGGTCTCTACAGCTCAACACACAGCACCTGCAGAAGCACAGTGAGCTTATCTCCACCCTCAAGAAGGTACCCAACACACACTCTCTCCCACACACACACACACTCTTACACACACACTCTCACACACACACTCACACACACACACTACTCATACTCAAACTCCATTCCTTCCCACTCTCAAACACTTTTCAAGTCTACAGTAATGTGTGTATTTTCCTAAACAATCTCATGAAGAGGCCTGTTAATATCTCTGTGTGTGTGTAGATCCGGCGGTTCAAGGCTAGCCAGGATGTCATGGACAAGGCCAGCATGCTGTATAACAAATTCAAGAGCATGTTCCTGGTGGGGGAGGGGGAGCAGGCGCTGGCCCAGGTGCTCTGCAGGTCCACCAGCGAACAGAAGCAGTACGAGGAGGCCAGGAAGGGAGCCCTGAGGAGGGCTGAGCTGGCCAGGGAAGGAGGTGAGGAGGGGATAGGATGGAGGAAGGGAGCCCTGAGGAGGGCTGAGCTGGCCAGGGAAGGAGGTGAGGAGGGGAGGAGAGGGGAGGGGTGGAGGCCAGGAAGGGAGCCCTGAGGAGGGCTGAGCTGGCCAGGGAAGGAGGTGAGGAGGGGAGGAGAGGGGAGGGGTGGAGGCCAGGAAGGGAGCCCTGAGGAGGGCTGAGCTGGCCAGGGAAGGAGGTGAGGAGGGGAGGAGAGGGGAGGGGTGGAGGCCAGGAAGGGAGCCCTGAGGAGGGCTGAGCTGGCCAGGGAAGGAGGTGAGGAGGGGAGGAGAGGGGAGGGGTGGAGGCCAGGAAGGGAGCCCTGAGGAGGGCTGAGCTGGCCAGGGAAGGAGGTGAGGAGGGGATAGGATGGAGGAAGGGAGCCCTGAGGAGGGCTGAGCTGGCCAGGGAAGGAGGTGAGGAGGGGAGGAGAGGGGAGGGGTGGAGGCCAGGAAGGGAGCCCTGAGGAGGGCTGAGCTGGCCAGGGAAGGAGGTGAGGAGGGGATAGGATGGAGGAAGGGAGCCCTGAGGAGGGTTGAGCTGGCCAGGGAAGGAGGTGAGGAGGGGAAGGAGGAGGCCAGGAAGGGAGCCCTGAGGAGGGTTGAGATTGCGGAGGGAGAGAGAGAGAGAGGGGGGGAGAGAGAGAGAGGGGGAGAGAGAGAGAGAGAGAGAGAGAGAGAGAGAGAGAGAGAGAGAGAGAGAGAGGGGGAGGGAGAGAGAGAGAGAAACTAGATCAACAGTGGTGAGAGCAGCAAAGATGAGGCCTGCAGACATGGCTGCTGTGATTTCTCGTCCTCAGGAGAGAGAGATGCGTCTGACTAACGGATAATCTCTGTTTTCACGGCTGAGGCATCATGTGATCACACATCTGTGCTGGACCAACTGAGTGTGTCTGAGTTGGGAGATAAGGCGTGTGTCCTTCCCCCAGATAACAAGATGACTAACGGGGACACGTGTCCAGATGAAGAGAAGCAGGAGTCAGACACACCTGCAGACCCCTCCTCAGGAGACAGGTCAGACACACACACACACACACACACCATTCCTCAGGAGACAGGTCAGACACACACACACACACACACACCATTCCTCAGGAGACAGGTCAGACACACACACACTGGATTTATTCACTGGGAGTGTATCATCAAAATCAAAAAAAATTTTGTCGTCTTTGTAAGTATTAGTTGTACGACATCGGCTGTACAGTCGTAGCTATACTGTGTTCCTCTAGTGTTGGCCATACAGTATTAATACCCCTCTGTGAGTGTTACAACCTGTGTTCCTCTACAGTGTTGCTGCTGTCCAGCAGGAGTGTATCTGAAGACGCCAGGCGTGGCTTCGCTGCTGCGCTGTAGAGATGTGGCTCAGCAGGTCGCTGGAAACATTTCAAATACTTTATCTGGGTTTGATTGAGGCTGCCTGGCATCATCAGAATGATCCCCATGACTCCATCTGGAGTCAGAGGCAGTCCAGGACTCCATCTGGAGTCAGAGGCAGTCTCAAGCTTCTGGGAAAGTATTTAAATGGATTTTGAACACAGCTGTGACTGGTGATCTGGTGTTTTTGCGCCCAACTGACTGTTAGAATAACTACTTCCTGGATTCATTAGTGGAGGGTCATGGTTGGAGTTTCTGTGTGATGTTTCTAACCAGAAGCCCCAACTCTGAATGTGAGGTGTGTAGTGTAGGCCTGACACCACACAGCACGGCTCAAGCCACAGCCTCTTGGTTACACAACCTCAACATCCCTCAAGATTTAGGGTGGACCTCTAGAGCAACATGTATATTAGATGTAGATTTTGTTTGTTTCTTTATTTAGTGTCCACTAAAGGATTTTAAGACGCACATTTTGTAATCGGTTGGATTACAGTTCTATCATATCTTTAGTTTCATTTTTGTGTTTTCCTCAGACCCGTTTGAGTTAGTGAAACTAGATATGCTTAGTTTCTCATTTGCATTCTAATCCAGACTGACATTTATTTGACTAGATGCACATACTTCTACTCTGTAGGTTTGCCAAAGTTTATTCTGCCAAGAAAGTGCTTTTTTTTTTTTCTTGAACTTTTGTCTTTTAAAGTTGTCCATTCTTGTAAATATGAACATGTTCATTCGTGTCTTAAAACCTCTTGTATCTGTATCCATTAAATAAAGCAGTGGTTCAGATATGTTGGTGGTTTCATGTCATAGCAGGAACTGATCGGTCATGTGCCTGTTCTCGCCACACAACCCCGGGGGGGAATTATTTTTATTGGACCCGCTCAATGTCACCGGCTTTTCACATCCTGTAAACGGAAATCTGTTTCCACAACCATATTCTAACCCTAAAATCTACTTCAGAGTTCAAAAACAGCACGGAAACTGGTGAAAGTCTTGATGCAAGTCGGTTTAATTCAGCTCAATACGCCATATTAAACTAGAAGGTTCCAGGGAACAATCTGATCTTGAAAAAAACATTTTTCAAGAAACTAGTCGGAACTGCTCAGCAGTAGAGGAGGGAGGGAAGGATGAAAGTAGAAGGTTGGAAGGAAGCGTGGATGCTCTCCAGTCAGGCTCAGCTGAAGACCACAGGGTCTACGTAGACGTGTCAGGCTCAGCTGAAGACCGCAGGGTCTACGTAGACGTGTCAGGCTCAGCTGAAGACCGCAGGGTCTACGTAGGCGTGTCAGGCTCAGCTGAAGACGGCAGGGTCTACGTAGACGTAGGCGTTGAAGTCGGCCAGCTTGCGTCCCTTCTTGTCATAGTGCAGCATCCTGAAGCACTTGTCACAGAACAGACATGGGTCTGACAGGGCCAGCTGGTCGCTGGTGGTGAGCCACCTGAAACAGAACACAGTCAAACTTGAGCCTCATTTACTCAGGTACAAATCGAGGAAGGTTTTTTTTAAGAAGTACAGCTCATAATGTAGAGCTTTTGACTGCAGATAAAGATCTCATGTTCAAATTCCCCTATTTGTCACTTTTGATAGAAACGCATGCTAATTGAACATATTATTTACAGTGGCCTGGGACAAACTGTCTGTTGGTTACCCATGAGCCTTTGCAGGAGTAAACTGCTGCTATATTGAGCCCAGATGAGCCGTACCTGGCGATGTAAATGTTGCAGACAGCACACTTGTTGGTGTGGACCAGGTTCTTGTGAGTCTGGAGGGGGTACATTTTCCTGTCCAGACAATCCTCCATGTGAGCACACCTGGAAACAACCACAACCGTTGGAAGGAAAACTATTAAAGAACATTTCTAGAATCTTCCCAAGAACAACTTCTAGGAAGTCCCACCCGTGATACCTGGTGTGAAGGAAAGGGATCAGGTTGTAAAAAAAAAAAAGACTTGGCCTGACTCCTCTCCCTCAGAATTGTATTTCCATATTCAGTAAAACATTTGTTTTAAAGCCACAAGGGTTTCCAGAAGTACGCTTTTTCCACACTTGGAATGTGTGATGCTTTTTATTCTTGCCTTCCAAACACAAAAGATCCGAGCTGTATTCTCTAATCTTTATTGCTTTTTAAATATCTATCTGTAAATAAAATCCCACACCTCCAACAAAATAAATGAAATGTTGAGAACATTTTTAACTCGGGCCTCGTTCCCGTGACAACGGCGCAGACCGACCTGATGTCGGTGATGATGACGAGATGCTCGCAGTCTCCCTGGTGACAGTACAGGTAGGGGTAGCCCACCTTCACCTGAAGGTCACTGAACTTGGTGTCCTCCATCTTTGCTTGGCTGAACGAGGGGAAGTCACGAGTCTTGGCCCACTCAATGGTGGTTCTGTCAGAGAAGAGGAGAAGGAGGAGAGAACGTCTTGTAATGCCAGATGTCACTAAGGGTTGTAGTGTTTCCACTTCATAAAACCAAAAGGGTTTGACACAGTCTGTGGTCTGCCCTACTCTGCAAGCCTCTGGATGCAACATAGAGAGACACAGCCTTCAGTCAGAAGATGAGAGCTGTTAACCTCACCTCATGTAAAGTGCGAGACAGAATGAGAGCAGTGAGTGTGATTAGGTCTGACATTTTATGGGTGTTAGAATCTAACCGTGGCCCATTACAGGGAAGAAACGATACGCTTCTCTGAGCATGCGTCACCTTCAAGTTTTGCCAAAGGGTCCAGCAACACAATGGAACCCTGTGTTGTGTGTGTGTGCGAGCGAGCGAGAGAGAGAGAGAGGGGCCTACATTCCAGCACTAATTATCCGAACCCTGATATCTGGCGGATTCTGACCTTGTCAAAGCAGCGTGGTGAGACACCAGCTCCTACGTCAGGACATCTTACCTCAGGGTCAGCAGGATGGGGTGCCCCAGTGGCTCGCCCCCTGTAAGCTGAGGCCTCACTGCGGTGGTCTGGGTTCTGTTCCAGCCTAGGCCCTTTACCACACCATTCCCTCTCTCTCTCACATTTCCTGTCCTCTCCTTAATAACTTTCTGTCAATAAAATAAAGGCAGTAATGCCCCTAGAAATGTATCTTATATCCATATCTTATATTGATGTAAAAAAAGTTTTGTTTCCCCCCCCAATTAGGTTGCAAGTACTGCGTGGTCTAAATCAAATGCACCTTAAGTCTTTGATAGTGGTGTGGTACCGTCTGACAGGGGCGGGGCATGGACGCAGGGCTACTTACGCGCTGATGTCCTGGCACTCTGGGAAGCGCATGTCGTTGTAGAACACATGCTCGAAGTAGAAGTAGGCTGATTTGTGATGATCCTGAAATGAAGCAGTTATCATTATGATCAAAACAAATGACCTGTTGTTGTGTGTTCTTCCTCCTGCTTGGACTGATTGACTGGGATCATGCAAATCAGTTCGCTAAAGGAGGCCAAATCCTGTCTGTCTGTCTCTGTATGTGTCTGCGTGTGTGTCTGCGTGTGTGTCTGCGTGTGTGTGTCTGCGTGTGTGTCTGCGTGTGTGTGTCTGTGTGTGTGTGTGTGTAACTGCCTCCCACCTTGCTGACAAAGTCGGGCGCCATGTTTGGGGTGTTGCTCAGCTCTCCGAACACGTGCAGGTCGCTCACACACCCCACTGCGTCTCTCAGGTCTGTCAGGTAGTGAGAGCCCAGCATCTGCAGCGTGGCGTGAGGCCGCACCGGGTTAAACTGCAACAGAGACATGCTTTACTACAGTAGGCCTACATACACTACAGCAGACATGCTTTACTACAGTAGGCCTACATACACTACAGCAGAGACATGCTTTACTACAGTAGGTCTACATACACTACAGCAGACATGCTTTACTACAGTAGGCCTACATACACTACAGCAGACATGCTTTACTACAGTAGGCCTACATACACTACAGCAGAGACATGCTTTACTACAGTAGGTCTACATACACTACAGCAGACATGCTTTACTACAGTAGGTCTACATACACTACAGCAGACATGCTTTACTACAGTAGGCCTACATACACTACAGCAGACATGCTTTACTACAGTAGGCCTACATACACTACAGCAGAGACATGCTTTACTACAGTAGGCCTACATACACTACAGCAGAGACATGCTTTACTACAGTAGGCCTACATACACTACAGCAGAGACATGCTTTACTACAGTAGGCCTACATACACTACAGCAGACATGCTTTACTACAGTAGGCCTACATACACTACAGCAGACATGCTTTACTACAGTAGGCCTACATACACTACAGCAGAGACATGCTTTACTACAGTAGGTCTACATACACTACAGCAGACATGCTTTACTACAGTAGGTCTACATACACTACAGCAGACATGCTTTACTACAGTAGGCCTACATACACTACAGCAGACATGCTTTACTACAGTAGGCCTACATACACTACAGCAGAGACATGCTTTACTACAGTAGGCCTACATACACTACAGCAGAGACATGCTTTACTACAGTAGGCCTACATACACTACAGCAGAGACATGCTTTACTACAGTAGGCCTACATACACTACAGCAGAGACATGCTTTACTACAGTAGGCCTACATACACTACAGCAGACATGCTTTACTACAGTAGGTCTACATACACAGTCGACGATACAGTACATACACTACAGTACATTACACTACAGTAGATAATAGAATACTGAAACTGGAATAGGAGGGAGGAGTCAAAATGGCTGCTCACTCTATCGAAGGCAGCTGTTTGATAAACCCGGATGCTCAGGATTATTTCCCCCTCGGGTACAAGGTCTGCGAAGTCGTCTGGCTTCTTACAAAGAGCGATGGACTCCTGAAGTACACACACACATGAAAACGACAATTCTCTCAACAAGGTGTCTGTGTATACATGTAAGGTGTGGGAGGGCTTGGAAGGACTGACCAGTTGTTCTTCATAAATGTGACTTCGATTCGTCCTATCTATGTTCAAGCTGTTTTTGTAATCCTCTTTCTTTTTCCTCTGGCTATATTGAGACGGAAACAACAAACATCGTATTGTGGGGGTGATGATGAAGAGACCATGTTACATCCCTAATAAATATGCACTTTGATGGGAAATATGTGGAACTGGTATTGAGTTTGTAAAATCTTATCTACATGAGTGTTTGGAGAGTGGTGTCTGGGGGAACGGCTGCAGTGTCGGGTGATTCATCTTCGGGGTGACTGCGAAGAGATTCTACACTGGAGAGATGAGAAAGGAAAGAAATTATTTAAACTTCGGCATCTTTATATAACTTATCGATTAGGAAGAGGCAGTATAGCAGGGCATGTACATAATATAATAGCTATTCCAGCTCATTAAAAAAGTTAGCACACCTGCAGATGGATTTGAGTTCATCAAAAGTCTCAGGAGCGATTCCAAACTCCTTTGCGAACTCTTCATCAAATGCGGCTTGGTCTTTTTGCTGGTAGGAATAGTTAGCCGTGTCCAGCCTCGTCAGCCACTCGTTTTGAAAAGATCCGATATGAAATCGTTTGGTGTTAATGTCTTTAAATTCATCTACTGGGATGTTTTCGTTCATCTTCGACTTTCCTTTCGCCGCCATTTTATTCAATGCTCATAGATGGGCAGGGTTTGCGCGAGGTTGTTGACGTAGGGGTACCATGGGAAATGTAGTGTTTTGGAGTAAAAGCTCCAGCTGATCAGTCGTCCATAAATATGATTTACGGTTATTATTTTTGGGGGAGGAGTGTCTTGGATGACGAAACGCTTGAGGGGTTTTTGTAGTGTTATAAAGGTAATTTCACAAAGATTGGGAGTTGAAAAATAGAATTAATAACTCGAAATACATCTCTTCAACTAGCCTACTTATTGGCCAACTTTTTTGATCAACTTTGTAAATTCAGTCAATTGGGGTGAATATGTCTGAATCTGAGATCATGACCGACAATGCTGACTTAAAGGTAAGCGTTTGTAATAATAATTCAGTGTTTCTTTGTAAACAGTTTAATCTCAATTTTAATCCATCACGATGATATAACCCAATTTGTAATTATGTTTTAACAACCGAAAAAAAGGACAAAGGTACATAATTTGTTTAACGTTGTTAAATGGTTACCATTTGGAAAATGTATTTCGCATAAAACCCACAAATTGTTCAATATAATGTGCTACAGAAATACTTGCACATCGTCTTTAGTTGGAGTGAACTCTGTAAATAACTTCTAGCTCTTTCATAGCCAATTTGATCATTGAAAAATCATTTTACTTTACTCTCGACTGCATCATGATTTGACTAACGAGTTCGCAACAGCCACAAGTGTCACACATCAGTCTTGATTGAGGTTACTTTCTAGCAGCTGATTCCTGGAACTGATTCCGCTTTCCGTGTGGATACCCTGGCGTTCTGTTCTCTGTGCTGGCTTATACTCTCACTCTCTTGACGAGCCTGGAAAACCATAATGAGCTTAAGTTTATCTTTTCAGGTGGACCCCGATGACTCATCGATGCAGGAACCAAGGTGAGTACATGCACCATTGCCTTCACCCTCTCCTTCCTCTCTCCTCTGTTTGTTCGTCCAAGTTGTCTGCTTTCACGTCTCCAACCAAAACAGAAGCTGCTTCTCGGTTAATCCCTCATAATTGTCACAAGCTGGCTGCCATAAAATTGATTGTAAAATGTATCTGAAATTCAGACTAAATTTAACCAGTTGTTAATTGAACAGCTGAATAGGACCACGTTGCTAAGGTCGGTCCCTTGGTGATGCACAAAGATACACAAAAAAGTCTAAATGTATGCCGCTGTATGTTTAGTGCACGTGGATACAGTTATATGCACATCATACACAGAATTAACCATTTGAATCTTGAATGCCTGTAATCATCCTATTATACCAGATGAGTACCATAGGCAGGCTACTGATCAATCCAATTAGAACTTTACGGACAGTGGGAGCTGGGAGGTGTAGAGTATGGATGACATAAACATGGTCTAACAGTTTAATAATCTGCTGGTTTGGCTCAGTGCGTCCCACATGGATCTGCAGAATGCCCTGGAGGAATGCTCCACCGCCCTCCAATACTTCCTCAACAACCGCTTCTCTGACGCCCTCAATCTGCTCAGACCCCGGTACGCTGTCTCCACAATCAGTCAGTTTGTGCATCAATTTATCAGTTAAACGATTAATCTGTGATTCAATTGATTAAGCAATTAATTGCAGATTATAGTTTGTCTGGCAAATGACCAATGAGTCCGCTGTTTCATCAATAGGTAAATCAATTGATAAATCCAGCGATTAATCGGTCAGTGGATCGATTAATCAACTGTTCAGTACATTGGTTGATTGTGTCTGCGTCCTATCCAGGAAGGATGACAGCATGTACCATGCCATGGGCTACAGCAGCATCCTGGTCATGCAGGCCGGCATGACCTTTGACCCCAGCGACATGGAACTGGCCATTGTGGCACTGAAGGAAGCATTACGGACCTGCCAGAAGTACGACTCCACAACAATGAAGCTCTTCAGAGAGAGAGGGGGAGAGAGAGCTCCCTAAGATAGTTAAATATGAACCCCGTTGGGGTGGAAAGGGTGGAGGTTGGCTGAGCGGTTAGGGAAGCGGGCTAGTAATCAGAAGGTTGCCAGTTTGATTCCCGGCCGTGCCAAATGATGTTGGGTCCTTGGGCAAGGCACTTCACCCTACTTGCCTCGGGGGGTATGTGCCTGTACTTACTGTAAGTCGCTCTGGATAAGAGCGTCTGCTAAGTGACTAATAGTAATAGTAGGTTAAAACCATCTTGTTTTGTTCCAAACGTAGGTTCAGAAAACGAAGCAGCATCGCGGAGACCATCACCTACTACTGGTACAAGCAGCCGTCTGACAACCTGACCGAAGGTGAAACGGAATCCTAGAACCTGACGGGCAGAACCTCACTAGAGTTCTGGAACCTTCACATACAATCCACAGAAGGCTGCATTGCTGCACTGTTTGCATGCAGACTATGTTAAAAACATTGGGGTTTGATGTTTTGCTATGTGCGTGTGTGTGTGTGTGTGTGTAGAGGAGATGCACGCTGAGCTGTGCTATGCTGAGGTGCTCCTACAGAAGGCAGCTCTCACCTTCCTGGACGAGAGCGTCATCAGCTTCATCAAGGGAGGAATCAAGATACGGAACAGCTACCACATCTTCAAGTGAGCGCTGTAAAAGAAGTCGGATAGATATATGTATGGGTTTCTTCTTCTCTGGTAAATTACATTGATGGTTTGCCTTGGTGTTCCAGGGACTGCCAGGTGATGTCTAATTTCAACAACATTGAGCACATGAAAAGCCACGCCCACTTCAGAGGTGGGGTCAACATGGGCATCGGGTCCTTCAACCTGGTGAGAGAACCAAACTAGTCATGTGATCGTGTGATCATCTGTGTGTGAGAGAGGTTTGCAAAAATAATACTAATACTATAAAATAATACTTGGAATATATATAAGTTTGGGATGAAAACTTTTAGAAAGACTTCAAATACGTTTCTGAAAGTTTTGAAAGGTTGAAAAAAAATTCCCCAAAAATGTTTTAAAAAATGTTTTGGGGGGGGGGTGTATGGTGTGTGTGTCTCAGATGCTGTCTCTCCTGCCAGCGAGGGTCCTCAGGCTCATGGAGTACCTGGGATTCAATGGAGACCGGGTGGGTGCTGCCTCTCTTTCCCCCGTCCCCCTTCTCCCTCCCTGTCCCCCCTGAGGGAGGGGCGGGGGGGACAGGGAGGGAAAGTGAAACCACATTCTATCGGCAGGGAATAACGCAAATCCCAAGAGGGAATCCCTGAGGTTGGAGATGCGTAAATGATTTTCTCTCTGCGGCATGTGCTGTCCAACAGGAAGTAGGTCTGTCCCAGCTGAGAGAGGGAGCAGCCAATGGCAGCCTGCGATCCATTCTCAGTACCCTCACCCTGCTCATGTTCCACCTCTATATCACCGTCATCCTAGGTAACCTGGCAACCAGACCAACAGTTCAGCGTTCATCTGCTCTGGCCACCCTCCCATTCAAGCTGATTTCCATCCAACCAGAATCTGGTCTGACCAATCACAACTGTTTATTTAATATGGGGCGGGTTCATTCAATCAATACGAGTACAATAGGTACCGAGGAGAGCCGTTTAGGCATTTTCGTAAACAACCAAGATGACGTTTTGTTGCTCTGGTTGGTTGTATGTATGTGCATGTTTATAACCGCCCTTGGAAATCAAATATGAACTAAGGGATTCCACAACAATATGTAATTGGTCTGGCGATGCCAGGCTAGCAAACTACACATTCTGCTGGTGAAAATGGCACACTGCAAGACACAGACATGCTCGGATTTTACTGAGATTTCAAAACTGTCTCCCCCTAGTGGTCCCTGAATGCATTGCTCTCATAACAACAATGTTTATTTTTGTATTTCTCTTCAAGGTACTGGTGAGACAAACCTGACAGAGGCAGAAGCTCTCCTTGAACCTTACAAGAGCAAGTTCCCGAATGTAAGGATCTCTCGTGTGTCTGTGTGTGTGTGTGTGTGTGTCCATCTTTTATGTTTGCTCATTCTGTGGGTTGTTGCTCTGTTCCAGGGGGCTCTGATCCTCTTCTACACCGCCAGGATCGCCGTGCTCAAAGGAGACTTCACGTTCGTACGTAACTTCCTGTTCAGATCAGCAAACTGTACCTCTCAACATCACATCCATGAATTAACGTGGATTAGAATTCACCACCCTGAAAACTCTGTGTGTCTGTATGAATATTGTGTGTGCGTGTCGGGCCCTTCAGGGCCAGGAGAAGTTCCTGGCGTGTATCGGGACCCAGCAGGAGTGGAGGCAAATCCACCACCTGTGCTACTGGGAGCTGATGTGGGCTCACTGCTTCCAGCAAGAGTGGCTGGAGGCCTACCGCTACGCCGACCTGCTCTGCAAGGAGAGCAAGTGGTCCCAGGTCCACACGCTCTCACACATACACGTCACACACACACCGCAGTAGTGCCCGGAGACATACAGCTAAGCAAACCTTTGAGGGTTTATGTTGATTCAGGTGCAGTTCTGTGAGCATACGTGAAGCCCTCTGTGATGTTACTTGCACAAAGTGCTATACTAATAAAGTTGGGTTTGGCTTGAATCCTTGTCTGTCCTGGCAGGCCATCTACGTGTTCCAGAAGGCGTCCATTCTGAGCATGCTCCCTGAGGAGGTGAGGCAGAGGACGGGGGAGGACGTGGAGGAGTTATTCAGGTGAGCGTCCAGCGACGTCGCCTTATCCAGGGAGGGGAGAGGAAGAGTCTCCCCCCCAAAAAAAAACACTCCATCCCCTTAGTTTTGCAGGGTGTGTGAAGGCATGTGTGTGAGGACATTATGTGTGTGTGTGAGGGCATGTGGGTGTGTATGATGATGTGGGTGTGTATGATGATGTGGGTGTGTATGATGATGTGTGTGACGTGTGAGAGGACATTAACAGTGTGTGTGAACGGTGAGTGTGTGTTGTGTCGTGCCCCAGGCAGGTGGAGGGGCTGCAACTGAGGTTTGCTGGGAAGTCCATCCCTACGGAGAAGTTTGCTTCCAAGAGGGCGGCGCGCTACTCTGCCCAGCCCCCTGTCAAGCTGGTCATCCCTGCTCTGGTAGGCACACACACAGCCAGTTGGGCTTATGTCTAAAACACTGCTGTACCACAAACTTCACATCACTACTTCTTCTTCTTCCTGGGTGAGCAGGAGATGATGTACGTGTGGAACGGCTTCACCATCGTGGGCCAGAGGGCCGACCTGACGGAGAACATCCTGGCCACCATCCAGGAAGCCGAGGACGCCCTCAGAGACCAGCCCAGTGAGACACCCACCATACACACACACACACTGTACATACACACCCTCAGAGACGAGCCCAGTAAGACACACACTCCCTTATCTTAGTCTCACTGACTGTTTTAATAGAAAAACCTTTGTTTTATTTCCCAACCCTCAGATCCCTCCGTCCACCATGTGGACGACCAGTGTGTGGTGCAGCTGCTGAAGGGCCTGTGTCTCAGACACCTGGGACGCCTGGACCAGGCCGAGGACTGCTTCAGCCTCTTACTCTCCAGGTCAGGGGTCATGGGGTCAGGGGTCAACAGTCAGCCTTGCTTAGCCTAGCGTAGCCTAACCTAGCCTCACAGTCGTACTGGAGTTGGTGTCTTGGTTGTTTCTACAGTGAAAGCAGGATTAAGTATGACCGCCACCTGGTACCCTTCACCATGTATGAGCTCGGCCTGCTGTACCAGAAGCAGGGGAACCAGGAGAAGGCTGTCACCTTCATACAGAACGCCAAGTGAGTCTCTTTCTGTTTCTATATATAATATATATTGTAACGACCCAGTATTATAGTTTCCCATTGTTTTCAGGCATTCCTGACTTCAGGGCAGACAGGAGGGTTGGGAGGAGGATGGTTAATCCCTCAGGGTTTTGGAAGTTATAAATAAGAGCTACTGTCTTAATTTTGCTCTTGCAGTTTTGTGCCTATGTACTGAAGAGATGTGTTGTGTGCTGCATTGTTGTGGAGTTAGCGGCATGGGCTGTGGCCAGAACAACAGCCCAGTTTGGTAAATAAAACGTGTGTCGGACATCTAAAGTATCACTGAGTCCTTCCTATGACCATAGTTGTGGTCATTATTATATATATATATATATATATATATATATATATATATATATATATTACTCAAATAAATGTGGGTAGATTTTAAATCTTAAGTCTTTAAATCTTAATATCGTCTTGCAGGCACAACTACAAAGACTATTCAATGGAGTCCAGGCTACATTTCCGTATCCACGCGGCACTCAACAACATGGACCCCAAGACCCCCAAACACAAGAGGACGTCCGCTTGAGACCAACGGCTCCTGACCCCTCGACGGATGTGGTGGACACGACATATGAACCCTCTGTCATTTCATAGTGGGAGGAAAGTGACTATCGATGTGAAAGAATTGAATGTGAGTCAGTGATGTCTCCAGGTGGAAGGTGCAGAGAGCGTCTCCAGGTGTGGAAGGTGCAGAGAGCGTCTCCAGGTGTGTTTGCACATGTGTTGTCCCTAGATATGACGCGTGTCAAAACTCATTTCAGGGTATCAGTAGAGGTGGAGGATAAACATGGGAAATGTGCAGGTGGCCTATTCACACTGAAGTCATTCAGCCACACTCACAGCACCCTGATGAAAATAGGACAGGGGGCCCAGATCATTTAGAATGTTTGACATTTGTATTTGATTCAAGGTTTGGTTGGTTTCGGCTTAAGGCTTTTCAGAGGCTGGCGTCTATTACCATATATTGTGTGTGCTATCTGACATATTGTATTGGAGCTTGATCTTTGAAATATATAAATACATTAAATTCATTGCAGCCAATCTGTCTTCGTTATTGTTGACAAATGTGTAATGTGTGAAGTCCAGTAGCACAACATACAGTACACATGCAACACAGAATCAGAATGAAAAATCGACAGTTGATCTTTAGCACTAAATGGGTCTGCAAGCGGCGGATTCAACATTCTCAAAATAAAGATGCATCGAAAGGACTTACATTTTTAAGCATTTGAATGAGAAAAAATTAAGCCGAGTCTAATCTAATAATTTTATCAAGCGGGCCAATGTAACACACAAAGATCTACCACCCAACGACTAAACGGAGAAAGTGCTGCGCCAAATGTTCAGACAGATACACTTGTAGTATTTTGCGGTGTGTGGTGCTGGTGCAGGTCAGCTGAGAGCGGGGGGAGGAAGAGGAAGAAAGATGGAAGGGAATAGAGATGAAGCCGAAAAATGCATAAATATAGCGACTAAAGCGCTAGAAGCGGGAGATAAGGACAAAGCGTTGAAATTCTTAAATAAGGCAGAAAAGCTTTATCCAACCTCCAAAGCTAAAGGTAAATAATTGTGTTTATCCTTACTATAACACGTCAGCTCAACTGCTGGCTAGCTAGCCGGAGATGTCAAGCTGATAAGCAGAATGGTAAGCTACGTCCATAGAACTAGCTAGCAGTAGTCATATTAAGCTACTACATTTTATAAATACTCTTTCAGTTCGTTAGCTTAGTCAGATTCAAATGTTTTAACCTTACACACTGTCAATATTAATACACTAAGTGTTTGTCACGGCGTAACGCTAGCTACTGATAGCTAGCTAGCTAGACTAGCTAGCACTAACTAGCATGGTCAGAGCAGGGTTTCTTCCGCGATGTGGGGTCTAGATATGTAGTTGATGTCATTGCACAACCGGTCGCTAGTTTAATGAGGACGGGTGTATAATTCCGAAAAACAATTGACACTGTCTAAAGTCGTCAGCAACATTAGTTAGGTACCATTGTAAGTTAGCAAAAGCATCCAATTGTAGTCATAAAATGCTATACGATGACTTGTTAGATGGATAGCTACAGCAAAGCTAGGCCCAAATTAATCATTTGTTGCGTGCTTAGCTAACTAGCTTCACTACATTTTAACATTGTAAACGTGCATTTTCTTTCGCAAGAACAAGAGCATAGTCATTTGTGACGTTATGCATCTTGTAGCTAGCCTAGTTGCATGACGTTTTTGTATGTCTCACAGAAGTGTGTATCATCTCTATGTTGAAATGTCCTCGTCTGGAGTACATTGCTTGATGTGCACACTCTTGCTTGTGTATTTCTAGCTTTAAGTTAGACTGGAGCGCCATCGATGTATGATCGAAACTGTAGGAATGTCACAACTGTCACGATTTAGCGCCTGTCCAATTTGGTCATTCATTCATTCATTCGTGCCACTTTCCTGTTGCACAGTAATGTGGTTCCACGAAGCGAGACATAGCCTAGTGATTCAAACGTGTACCCGCATTTACCTGCTTGTGTTATAGTCAATCGATTGGCTGATCAGTAATGGTACCGTGATGTTATATGGATTCTCGAATAACGAGATGCTTCCATTTCAACGTGACATGATTCGAAATCGACACCCCAGCTCTGTAGAATCTGACACACCTGTCTTATGATCGATAACTTAAACATAGTCCGAACATCACATTAGACTAACCCTCCACACGCACGCACGCACACACACTCTCACGGTAAAACATTAACAAAGGCTTGCATACAAAATTAATACAACTGTTTAAGCCAGTCTTTCTGAGGCCCTTGTACACTAGCTCTGTGTTTTTCTAGAAGATACCATGTATACTACACATGCTAGAAATTGAACGGGCCAGCATGTTTTCAGCTATGTAAGGAGATTAGGGTGGGGGGGTCATAGGGAGCGAAGGAGGTAATTGGGGCAGGAAGAGACAGGAGGTTGCCTCTGGCTGACAGGTCGAGCCTCCACAACCAAGGCCCACCTCCCCACCTCAGGCCTATAATAGAATTATTCCCCTCTGAGCTGACGGGAGACTAGAGGCAGCTAATCAGGCTTAGCTGCTCCGTCTCCGGGACAACCCAGTGACTACGGTGACGAAAAAGATAAACCAGAGGTTTCTTAAAAATACTTTCAAAATGATGATACATAAATATATGTATGCGTGTATAGCCTATATGTTTTTGGACTTCGTAAGCTTTTTTTTAATATTATTGTTGGGACAGTTGGAGGGAGGCAGCAGGGTGGGGAGAGGGAGAGAGGGGGAGAGAGGGAGAGGGAGAGGGGGGAGACATGCAGGAAATGCCCTGAGTGGGATTCGAGCCCAGGCCCCTGTGTTAGTCAGCCTTAGTGGTACAGCCTCTTACCCAGTGAGCTGCTTTAAAAGGTGCCCCTTTTAAAAGCATTTTTATCGGAGGTGTTGGAGACGCTGTACCTGTGGTGCTGTAAGGCCCAGCGTAGAGTGCTGTTTGCGGCCGCTTGGTCCAGGAAAGGCCCTGGTCGAAGCCTCGCTGCCAGGCCTTACTGGCCCACAGTGGGGAATCAGAGGAGACTGGTAACCATGGCGAAGAACCGATTCGTAATCAAATTAAAAACCCATTTTGTTTCAGAGGAAAGCCAATGATGTTGGCTTAACAAAGTAATTCACCCATGAACTCGGTAACAGATCTGTGCATTATGAGATATATAAACCGACAGAGCGATAACAACATGACCTGTATCCCTTCACCACCATTGGAAGTGACAGAAGCGTCCTGGGAGTTGATCCTACCAGCAAATGACTTAGTCAAAGACAGATCCCATGCTGCCTGATCCAGGCTGCCTGCTAACACAGACACTGTGCTGTCAACAATCAAATATTTCAGGGGGGGGGGTTACAAAATGAATGCTTGGAAATGTAGACCTAACGGTTCCCTTTCCTAATCCCAAATTTAGTTCCTTAGCAGAAGGCGATCAAGGTCTGCGTTAAGAGCTTCTGCTTGGACCATCCCAGCACTGGCACTCTGAACCTTTCAGAACTGCTTTGTTTACTAGGCACACGCCTCCTGGTTAATGGGTCCAGCCCATTAAGGAGGCCCATTGCAAGTGCTGACTGTTAAGATAAGGCCTCTCCTCCACTCAGGCTAGGCTGGTTTCTCTCCTCCACTCAGGCTAGGCTGGTTTCTCTCCTCCACTCAGGCTAGGCTGGTTTCTCTCCTCCACTCAGGCTAGGCTGGTTTCTCTCCTCCACTCAGGCTAGGCTGGTTTCTCTCCTCCACTCAGGCTAGGCTGGTTTCTCTCCTCCACTCAGGCTAGGCTGGTTTCTCTCCTCCACTCAGGCTAGGCTGGTTTCTCTCCTCCACTCAGGCTAGGCTGGTTTCTCTCCTCCACTCAGGCCAAGCTAGAATCAGAATAGTGTTTCAGTCGTCACAAACAAGGAATTTACTATGGTGGGCAGGTGCATACAGTAAACATAATAAACAAGATAAAAATGAATAAACAATATAAAATGGCCAGGCTGGTTTCTCTCCTCCACTCAGGCCAGGCCAGGCTGGTTTCACTTAGTGGAAACAAGGGATGGTTATTCTGGTCCCTGATTGTGTAAAGTCCTCCCCCCCCTCCCCCCCAGCTCTGCTGGATGCGTTGTTAAGGAACGGGAGCTCTGCCGGTACCGGTGCGTACTGCCGGAGGCCCCCGGACAGCACGACGGGGGCCGGGGCGGAGGCCAGGGCGGAGCCCGTGGCAGGGGAGGC